>NC_081278.1:3962595-4067595 GCF_030490865.1 Poecile atricapillus
CTGTGTGTCTGTGGGTGTGGGTGTGTGCGCATGCCTGCATGCATGGAAAAAAACCAAAGAAATGGCCAAAAATACGCCTCGGTCTAGAGAACCGGAATATCCGACGGCCGAGGGGCGCACAGGTCTCCTGGCTCCGGGGCCGGCGGCTGCCACCGGGCATGGCGTCAGAAGCCTCAGGGGCGGCCGGCGTGGAGCCGGCCGACAGGACTACCCCGGCAGCAGGCGGCCCCAGGAGGTTGGGTCCACCTGGGGCCGTGGCCATGGCCGGGCCAGGGGCGGGGCCGGCCGACAGGCCTGGCCTGGTGGCAGGACACGAAGCAAATTTCGGCGGGGTACCGTTGTCCCCTGGGCAGGGTAGACCTGTTGTCCTCCAGCAGGGGTAGACCTGCTGTCCCTGGTCGGGGTAGACCTGCTGTCTGCGGTCAGGGTAGACCTGTTGTCCGCGGTCGGGGTAGACCTGTTGTCTGCGGCCAGGGTAGACCTGTTATCCATGGTGGGGGTAGACCTGTTGTCCACGCCGGCTCTGGAAGTTCACCAGGGGGTTGCTGTTTTCAGCTGCCTCCAGTTACGTCATGCTAGGAGGCGGCTAGCACTGCCGCTTTGCCCCGGTCACGTACGCTACGGTCACTTGCAGGCATCCGCGGCCTTGGATGCGTATCTCCGTATTATGGGAGCGAGGTGACGGGCCGTCTCTCCCAGGCTGTTACCATGCCTGTGTCCTCCGAGGCGGAGCTACGGGCCCACTGCCTGGCTGGTCACCGGCACCAAGCTCAGAGAGAAACGAAGGGGAGAGCGCCAGCAAGGGAGGCCCAAGAGAGAGTGTGCCGCTTAGGCGGGATGAGTCACAGGGCTCATCCCGCTTCCCGTGCTACCCCTCGTGCCGATGGGCCCAGCTTGTCGTGAGGCCGAGGAAGCGTGTGCTGCTGCCAGAAAGAAAGCTGCTTGGGCGGCCAAGGCTAGAAGGGAAGGGTGTGGAGGAGGCAGAGAAGCCGCAAGCGGGTCCCCCCCACTCTGGTCGTGCTGCTGCCGATTCTGGTCTAGTACCGCTGCCCTCCCCCCCACCTCAACTCTGGGGCGGGGAAACGAACGCTGGTGGCTGGCGGGCAAGGCGGCGGTGCCTCGTCCCTTATGTGCTCGGCCTTAAGCCGGGGCCCCCCTCGGCGGGGTTCAGTTTTTTTCGGCTGTCGGTCTCGGTGGGGCACGGTGGCTGGCAGCCGGGGGCAGACGTCGGCTGGGGGCGCTTCTGTCGTTGTCCAAGCCTCGTTCGAGGCTTTACCCCCGGCACTTCTCCGAGAGTCCCGAAGACCAGGTGCCCGGTCGGCCGAGGTTGGCAGTGCCCCGTTCCCTGCTCCCAACCCGCTGTTGCCAGGTGTGAGAGACCCATGTGTCGGAAAGGGGCTGCGGGGGGCGCACGGCCTTGCCTTCAGCTTTGCCCAGGTTTTGCCGCTCCAGGGGCTCAGTGACGGGAGATCTCGCCCGATGGGAGTCACGGGTCCAGAGTGGAGGTGCCCCGTCCCCCGCCCCGAGTTGTTGTGGCCCTTGTCCCCTGTAGCAGTAGGGCATGGCGGCACGGAAGATTTCGGGATGTAACAGAAAGTTAGTAACCGCCCTTCTCTACAGAGTACGGTAATGACCCCTGCAATTAGCCAATAGCATTTAGCTGTGATGAAAGCAGATGGGAGTAACACAGTGACCCTCGGTTATAAAATGTCAAATTCTCCTGCAATAAATGCCGTTTCTTCGTCATCCATCACATTGATGTCTTGTGGGTAGAACGGTCCGAGTGGCCAAGGGGGGCCACCGTGCTGGCTTCTGAACCAGGGTGTCTGCCTTGCTTTAAAGGCCACATATGGTGCCGAAAACCCGGGAAAAATTCCAAAAGCGGGATTCAAACCCAGAAAGCGAGGATTACCTAGAATACAGAAGCAGTGGCCAGGACAGCTGGGCTGATCCTGGCGAGGGAGACGTTCCTGCATCCTGAACGAAGATGGAATCCTTGATAAAGGTCGTATCTGAATTACATAAGCAGTGGGGGGTAGATTGCAAATCTAAGGATTTTATTTTTGCTATTGCAAGGCTTTGGTTTATTGGGGTCATAAATCAGCTTGTAAATTCTTCTCTCTCCATTTTTCCTCTCTGCGGGAGTATGCAGAGAATGTGAGGAAAGATAAGAGCAGAGCTGCAGCAGCAGAGCGGGCAGTTCACCCCCCCACTCCCTCTCTAAGAAAAAGCACCGGGATAATACCCAGTTTGTTACAAAGTCATGATTTATTGGGTTTTCAAAATGTTTTTATATACCCTTTTGGAATGAATTTTGTGTTTTAAGTAATTATGAGTTTATGCAGTTGCAGTTTTTAGGATTTTACTAAAGAAATTACTGTGGTTCCTTGAAAGTCAAAAAAAAAAAGGGGTGTTTAAGGTGAATATTAACAGAAGTTGCCTTGCAATAATTAGTTTTAAAACCTAAGGTTAAAATATGGTGTGTTTTACAGCTTCTAAGAAAACCTTCCAATTAATGTTATCTACAGAAAAGATTTGTGGTTTAAAAAATAATTAGTTAAGAGAACTTTACTGTACAAGACAAAGTTAAGTTAGAGTATATATTATCTATTTGCTTGTTTTTCCACAATTTTAATAAGGTAATTTCAATGTGAGTCCTTTTGTTATATAAAACACATATAACTGTATATATACCAATTTGGATTTTGGATTTTAGTTTAAAAATTGGACTTGATGTTCCTGAAAAGTGCTACAAAAGCTGAATGGCAACTTGCCAAATCCTGTGTTGTTGTGGTTTTTCTCTAGAAAAACTGCACTTTAAAATCCTAACCAATTTAAGCATATACTAGGCAAATTCCTGTTATGAATAAGTATTTTTAGTAACATCTGCAGTTATTGGGAGTTATTCTCAAAGCAAGATGACATAGAATTGTGATGGATTTGTTACATTTTTATAATCTTTATAGTGAATCCATGTTATTGTTATATTGTGTTTAAAAGGTATATATCAAACTTTTAGTTGCTTTTTGTAGTAACAGAATAAGATTAAGATATGGTTTTATTTAATACAGATTAAGTGTTAATAGAATTAAGAATAGTCAAGTTTTATTATGTTTAGGCTTGAATGTTTTTAAATTAAGTTTTATAACTTGGATATTCTTTTAAGGTTAAGTTTTGTTATTTCCTTTTGTCATAATTAATTTTTATTAGGTTTAAATATTGTTTCATTTGAATTGTTTTATGTTTTATTGGAGACACTTGTCTAAACTGCAAAGTATAGTTATTTTCCTAGAGAAATGAAGATAGCTACAACTGAAACAGCTGTGATAGAACGCTGATGAACACCTGCTTGTGGATAGAAGTGAATCCAGTCTGTGACACCCTTGACTTCATCGGGAGTTCTGTTGTTCATTGCAATCTCTGCAGTTTTTGTTTGTTATAGCTTTCTTATTTTTCAGTGTTTCCAGAATTTTAAGAAGATGTACCATTGCTGAGGATCAGCTGCCATAGGAGAGGCTTCCGATTAAACCAACTGCTGAATGGTTTCATTGGTCTGGTACCTAAAGCTTCTGATCATTTGCTTTGTACGAATGCATTTTAACAGTTTGCTGTTCTGTAAGCATCTCATAGCTGCTACTATTGAAAACTTTGTTTTAGAAATATGTTAAGAGGCATCTTTCCAGTTTAAAGCCTAGGTCCTGGCCAAGCCTTGACTTTACCTGGACAGAATGTTTGCCAGCAGATCCAGATGTTTTCTGTACCAAATCAGTATTTGAGTCACTTTTTGACTCAGCAATTTGACCCTATTAATATGACAGCTAGATCAATTTTGAAGTGGGCTTGGAGAATCATTTCCAGAGGTGATTATCCAATCCTTCATTGATGATTTTTTGTTTCTGTTTGTTTGCTAACTATGGGATGCTGGTGCAGTGTTTTAGTAATTAATAGTAGTTTTATATTATATATGTTATTAATAATGTCTAAGATATAATTGATTTTTAACTAGTATAAGTTCTTATTAATTGTGTATATGGTTTTGTGTTGATGTTGATGTTTATAACAGAAGTACATCTCATTTTTATTTTTTTTTAAGAAAATGGGGGAAGTTGATGCCCTAAAAGCATTTAATTAGTGTAATTCATTAACTTCAAGGAGAGAAGTGTCTGTGTTTTGTTGGCAGGTTCAAAAAGGTCACCTGTCCATCTGACCAGACTGTGTGCCTCTGAACACACGAGATCCAGTGAACAGAGAAGTCGCCACACAGCCTTGGTACTTCAGACGTGGATCAGAAGTGGACCTGTCAGGACACAGTTGTGTCTGAACACTACACAGACAGTTGCCAATAGAAATTTTATGTTGTTGTTATGATGTTGTGTCTCTACCAATTTTTCAGTTATCTTCTGTTTTAAGATTTAGAAGGATCTGAAGAACAACTTGAACATCGAAGCCCTCAGTCACCGATCAGCTGCCAGCTGACATCACGGGAGCAGTGAACGTTTACAAGACTGAATCGTGTTAGAGAAATTCTGTAGAAGATCTAAGAAAAATGTAGAGACTTCATCTAACTTTATATAAAGCAAATTGTAGTTGTGTGTTTACCTTTTCAGCAAATTGCTTTCATGCTTAGACTACATATATACCAGAGCACGTGTCTTAAAAGTAGTTAGATAATAGTTTAAGGTAAAGTGTCTAGCCTGTGTAGTAATTGTTATATTAGTATAAAGCATAAGTATTCCCCCTTCAAGAGGTAGTGTAAGCATCTTTGAAAGTTCATTTAATGTTAAAGCTTTAGCTGTGAGTTTGCAAGTATGGTGTCATTTCCATGGTAAGCTGCTTATAGTAATTGTGCTGTTTATAGTCATGACCAACTGTCTGCTAACTAACATCCAAAAGTGACAGAACATATGGGTCACTCTGGTCCACTGAACTGGCCAAAGGTCAATGTGTTTGAGCCCAGCCACCAACCCAGGCAAAGACTACTGCTGCCAACTAGGGTATTGGTTTTGTGGCTATTGGGAGTGCGAAACAATAGTCCTGAGTAACAGGTGGGCACCACCAAAAGCAGACGAGTTTCTGCAAGTAACCTGGGGTCCGGCAGGCTGTATACGTCCCAGTTTCAACTCCATAGGGCAAGTGTTTTATGGGTTTTATGATGATCACTTTAAAGTCTGTCATCAAATGATCATGCAGGTGCTGCAGCCAGCAGATGTAGGTTGGACCACCGGAAGGATGTGGTCAGTATTCTTGCACAAGCCTGGCAAAGATCCTGGTGAAGTAGTACAAATTATCCGACTCCCTGTCATGACACCTGAAGCAATTGGCCCCAGCCTTGTGGTACAAGCTGAGAACCCACAATCTAATAGTCTGTACCCGCTGCATAAGTGAGAAACTTCTCCCCAAAGATCTGAAGCCACTGCTTTCGATTTGCTCTATTGAATGTTAGATGCCACCTTTTTACCTCTAAATCAATCCAACCCCAATGCCACAGAATCCTGCTGGCTGTGCAATGACACACAGCCTCCTTACTATGAGGCTGTGGCCCTTAACAACCAGCCGATGTGGACTAATGCGGAAGCCCCAGTCCAGTGCCGCAGTGAGTCATCTTCTCGCAGAATCACCATCAGCCACATGACAGGGCGAGGGTTTTGTGTGGGCAAAGCCACTGTTGTTGACAAAAAAGTCTGTGCGAAATGGGCAATCGCCCCCTTGTCTGGCATGTGGGTTTGCAACCGCAGTGGGCTAAGCCCTTGCATCTATACCCAGAGCTTTAACTCCTCCGTTGACTTTTGTGTATTAGCTATTATCATCCCCAGGGTCCTATACCACTCCGGAGAAGAAGTGAACCAGTACCTTGAGCGGGCAGGCCGCCTTCAGAAAAGAGAGCTGTTGACAGGACTGTCAATAGCAATGCTGCTCGGCTTGGGAGCGACCGGTGCAGCCACAGGTGTCTCCGCCCTGGTAACCCAGAGTCATAGTCTCTCTCAGCTACAGATGACTGTAGATGAAGATCTACAGAGAATTGAGAAATCCATATCCTTTCTAGAAAAGTCAGTCTCCTCACTCTCTGAAGTTGTTTTGCAGAACAGGCGAGGTCTTGACCTTCTGTTCATGCAGCAAGGAGGCCTCTGCATCGCCCTGAACGAAGAATGCTGCTTCTATGCAGACCACACCGGAGTAGTGAGAGACACCATGGCAGAGCTACGAGACAGGCTGTCTCAACGAAAAGCAGAGAGAGAAGCCCAGCAAAACTGGTTCCAATCCTGGTTCGATCAATCTCCATGGCGGACCACCCTGGTGTCTACCCTGACTGGACCAGTTGTGATGATTTTACTTGTGCTGATCTTTGGACCATGTATTTTAAATAAGATTGTGTCTTTTGTTAAGAGCCAACTAGAAAAAGTTAACATTTTGTTTATAGAAAGGCAACAGATGCTTTAAAATATATTTAGTTATTGCATGTGCTTTATATTTACCAATGAAAGCTGTAGTATCTATTTTATAAGCTTTTAGTTTTTAACTAAGTATAATGTATCCTATATTTTATTCAATTTTATATTATTAATTTTTAAAACAAAACAAAACAAAACAAAACAAAACAAAAAGAAAACCTTTTTTAATATAGATAAGTAGATAAAGTGTTTAGAGATACATATATAAAAATAACATTAGAATTTTTAAGACTAACACACCTTACATTTTATCAAATTAGTTATTCATAGAGAGAGGGGATATGCTGTAGTTAAGGCCTGGCGGTGCGGAAGAACTCGGGATGTAACGGAAAGCTAGGGTAGCAAGGCCTCTTGCAATTAGCCAATAGCACCTAGGTGTGACGTATGTAGATGGTACTAACACAGTGAACATAGGCTATAAAATGTTAAGTTTCCCTGCAATAAATCGCCATATTTGCCATCCATCACATTGATGTTGTGGAGTATGGACCGAGCGGCTGAGAGTGACCGCCGTGCTGGAGTTGATCGGGGTGCTTTTCTTGCTTGAAACCCAACAGCACATATGACATTAATCGAATGTTTTCGGGGTATCGATTCCTTTTGTTTTTAAAAGTGAGATGTACTTTTCTCATGCATATTAATATCAACACAAAACTATACAGATAATGAATGAAAAACTTACAGCAGTCAGAAATCAGTCAGATAATAAACATAATTAATAACATATGTGATACAGAATTACTATTAACCACTAAAGCACTGCACCATCATCTCATAGTCTGCAAATAATAAAATCAGTGAAGGATTGGATAACCACCTCAGGAAATGATTCTCCAAGCCCACTTCAAAATTGATCCAACTGTCATATTAATAGGGTCAAATTACCAAGTCAAAAGTGACTCAAATACTGATTTGGTGCAGAAAACATCTGGATCTGTTGGCAAACATTCTGTCCAGGTAAAGTCAAGGCTTGGCCAGGGCCTAGGTTTTAAACTGGAAAGATGCCTCTTAACTCATTTTCAAAACAAGGTTCTTAATGCTAGCAGCTATGAGATGCTTACAGCACAGAGAACTGTTGAAGTGCATTCTTATAAAGCAAATGATCAGAAGTCTTAGGCCAGACCAATTCAACCATTTAGCAGTTGGTTTAATCTGGAGTTTCTCTTGTGACAGCTGACTTTCAGCAATGATACATTTTCCTGGAATTCTGGAAGCACTGAAAAATAATAAAGCTACACTGGATTCGGCAAAAGCAAGTCTTCTTAAACAAGGAAAGGAGTAAAAAACAAGGAAAAACCTTATATAGGAACAGTTGCTTAGCTTATTTACCAAGATGCATCTGTAGCTAAAATCGAAAGATCTCAAATGACACATGTCTAAAAGGTAATTATACAAAGATATGTCAAAATATATGAGAAGCCGGCTATAAATAAAACAATAACACTCTATAGATAATGTTCATAATAAAAATCCATAAATTCACATTATACAATGAATATGGCAGCAGTAAATGTCTAACAAAATCAAAATAATATTTTTAGAACATTTACATCTTTATGACCAAAAATGAAATAAGGTAAACTTCTAAATCTCCTAGTAAATAACAGTCACTATTCTTTTGTGTTACCTATAGAAAACAAAACCGGCAGAGATCGCAACAAACAATAGAACTCCCGATGAAATCAAGGGTATCATAGACTGCATTCACCTCTATCTACAAGCAGGTGTGCATAGGTGTTTCATCACAGTTATCTCAATCGTAGTCATCTTCATCTCTCTAAGAAAATAACTATACTTTGCAGTTTAGACAAGTGTCTTTTAACAAAACGTGAGACAATTTGAATTAAACAATATTCAAGCCTAGTAGAAATTAATTATGACAGCAGTAAAAAACAAAACTTCAAAAGAATACCAAAATTATAAAACCTAACTTAAAAACATTCAGACCTAAACAGAGTGAAACTTAACTTTGCTTAATTTTATCAACATTTAATTTGTATAAAATGAAAATATAACTCAGTCTTACTCTGTTATTACAAAAAAGCAACTAAAAGTTTGGTATATACTTTTGAACATAATAGAACAGCAACATGGATTCACTATAGAAATGATAAGGATGCAACAAATACATCACAATTCTATGTCATCTGGCTTTGAGAATAACTCACAAAACCAGCAGATGTTACTGAAAATACTTATTTGTAGCAGGAATTTGCTTGGTATATGCTTAAGTTGCTTAGGATTTTAAAGTGCAGTTTTACTAGAGAAAAACCACAACACAGGATTTGGCAAGTTGTCATTCAGCTTTTGTAGCACTTTTCAAAAACATCAAGTCTAACTTTTAATTAAAATCTAAAGTCCAAATTGGTATATATGCTGCTACACATGTTTTTTATAGCAAAAAGACTCACGTTGAAATTACCTTATTAAAATTTTAGAAAAAAACAAGCAAATGGGTAATATATGGTTAACTTAACTTTGTCTTGTGCAGTGAAGTTCTCTTAGCTAATTAATTTTTAAACCATGAATATCTTCTGTAGGTAACATTAATTGGAAGGTCGTTTTATTAGTGGCTGTAAATCATTCAGTATTTTAACATTAGGTTTTAAACCTAATTATTGCAAGGTAACTTTTTACTTCTGTTAATATTCACCCTAAACATTTCTAAAGAGGGGTTTTTCAAATTTTCTAAAAGGATCACAACGATTTCTCCAGTAAAATTCTCTAAAACTGCAAGAACTCATAATTACTTAAAAACACAAAATTAACTCTCAAAGGGTATATAAAAACATTCTAAAAAAACCAATGAATCATAACTTTTTAACAAATTGGGTACTATCCTTGGAGAGGGAGTGGGGGGCGGGGGTGAACTGCCCGCTCTGCTGCTGTTATCTCTAGAAAGTTTGAGTGAAGTCTCCGTCATACCCCACATACTCTCACAGAGGGGAAAAACTGAGAGAAAAAAACCTGACAAAGTTATCTTTAACAAATGCAGTTATTTCTCTCAATATTTCTCTCATTGTTCACAGACAGAGGGAAAAGGACATGATTTTACAAAAAGAGGCGATGTTACACGAAAAGCCTCTCAGGGCCAGGTGGTAACAACGATGACCATTGCAGTTTATCAACTTTTAATTTCAGTAATGAATTATGAACTAGATATACCATATAGTTAGTGATTTTTTGACTATTTTTGTCCCCCTTTGAAGCTGTCTGAGCCACCTGTTTCTGTAACTGCTGATATTTGTCCCGTGTGGCCTTGGAGCTTCTTCTGCAATGCCTCTGCCATGGGGGTGCCTTTGTTCTCTGTGCACGCTCCAGTGCTCCCCCCATGCCCCCCTGTGTCGTGTGGAAATCGATCTAAATCCAGCTTCTCTTCAAAAGTAGAGTTAATATCTTGTCCCTGTATGTCCACAATCAATTTAAAAACATGGCACATCTCCTTATTTTCTTCTCTCTGACTGTCCCTCCTTCTCTCCAAGGGCAGTATAGACAGGAATGCTCACCCAGCAGTGGGAGGTGGAGACAGCTGCTGCTGTGATGCAGGTAGAATTATGGGACTCACAGCCTGAGCAGATCTCGCTTTCACGTCTTTTAAGGTATTAATTACAATCTGCCAAGTTGGACCAAGAGACAGAGAGTCCTTGCTTTTCCCTGTAATCGTTTTCTCCCACAACTGGTCTCCTGTTTCTCTCCATTCTTCCACTGCAAAAAGCAATGGCAGGACCTGGAGATGCCCGTGCCCATTGCCTCTAGCCCATAAAACGAGCTTTTCAAGGTCCTTATCCTTGACTGCCCCTCCTTGTTTAACGATAATGTTTAGGAGCAGTATCTGTGCTGCTGCAAATTCATCCATGCTAGCAGCCCTGTGGATGGGGGGAGGTTCGTGACTCCTCCTCCCTGGGTGCCGAAGCCTAATTATCTCTTGTCTTCACCCCAGGCTCCTCTGTCCTGGTTTTCCCCAGCTTAGGCTCGCTTCCACGTCTCACCGCATGCAAACCCACCAACCCAGTTCTGATCCACTTCCACGTCTCCCCACTGCGCAAATCTGCTCTGGCCCCGATCCGCTTCCACGTCTTCCCATGGCGCGGACCTGCCGAGCTCCCTCTGCCCGCAAAGGGTCCCTGTTCAGGAGCCAGGTATTGGAAAACCACTCAGACTATTCACAGAGTCTTCACAGAAGTATAGCGAATGTAGTTTATTTCTATCTTTAGCACACTTTTATAGGGTTTGACAGGGTTTGTGGGGCTTAGCAAGCTACTGTTGGTTAATACATAATTGTTTACATTCTTTTGCATGTACACAATGCCATTGTTTTTCTTTATTCTCGCTGTTCCAGGAGAGTTTCAAGGACACTGCCTTTAATATTGTCACCTGAATTAAAAGCAGGGTTGTGCAGACAGGCTTTTACTAAAATATCATGCTTTTACTCTATTAAAATATTTCCCTACATAGGGAATATAAATACAGTAAATACAGGATATGTTATAATACACAGAGTCCTAAGACTTTTCTTTTGTTGCCCGGGGTGTGTAGGGCATACGGGAAGAGAGGGAAATGGGTGCTTGTGCTCAGCAACCTGTCAGGGCATGCAGTGGTGCAGGGAAAATGACCAGAAACCCTTGGCCTTTGGTGGTTCTGCTGAAGGCACAAGCCCTGTCCCAGCCAGGAAGCGCCATCTGTGTCCTGCTGACCGTGTGGTGCTGCCTGGATTGCTGAGAGCTCCCAGGTGCCTCTTGATCCAGCTCCTCTGGAGCTCCTGTGGAGCTGCGGAAATGCTGCTGGGCCAGGCTAGGGGAGACGCTGAGGGAACAGGGCACTGGGAGGATGTAAATGGATGAGGGAGCGTGGAGACCCAGACGGGACAAAACCATGGGAAGGCATGAAAGGGATGTGTGGAGGCTGGAGGCTCCAAGGGGACAGGAGGCCGCTGAGGGGCCGGGTTGGTGGGAAGACCTGAGGAATTGGGTGTCAGAGGCCATAAGCAGCTCCCGAGCAGCTGCCTTGTTCCTGACACCCAGCTGATCTGGTGCTTCCCCAAAATGTCTCCCAGGCCTGCAGCAGAAGCCCTCGAGGCTGGGACACCACCCCTCCAGGAGGGTGGGGACAGCCCAAGGTGCCCAGGCTGGGCTGGCTGGGGACATGCAGGGCAGGGTGGTGCTGCCAGGCCACGGCCACTGGGTGCCTGTGATAAGGGGCAGTGGGCAGAGGCAGGGCTGGCCACCAGCCCAGGCCCTCACGGCTGCCCAGGCCACGGTGCTGTGACCGAGGCTCCCCTGACACAGAGCTCAGGGCCTGCAGAGCTGCTGCCACCATGGGGAGGGTGGCGATGTCTCCTCGAGCAGGGCTGCAGAGTCGCTGCTGCTGAAGAGGCTCTGGAGCCCCCAGAAACAGCAGCAGAGTGGGCACAGGAACAGCAGCAGCCCCAACGTCGGCACCTGCACAGTGAGGCGTCCGCAGCAGCCAGGTGCCAAACAGGGGGAGGCTGTGGGCACAGCTGCCTTTGGTTTGGCAAAAGGCTTCAGCAGAGTTGGCCACAATGGCTTTCTCTTCACTTGCAGCCTCACAGCAACACTTGGCAGCTTCAGCTGCAGCCTGTGCCCCTGACTGACTTGGATGGCCGTGCTTGAGGGCGGGCTCGCCTTCCACACTCAGGTGTCCCAAGGCAGCGGCATCAGCGCCATCGTGAGAGAGAGATAATCTGATGGGGTATGAGCCCTGCGCTGCAGCTGCCCTCCCTCTCTTCTGTCCAGGCACCTTAAAGACACATGAAACAATATCCTGGACTTGCTTGGAATCAAGGAAGAAACGGCATGTGCTGAAAAAAAGCAGGGATTTACACGGCTCAGTTTTCCACTCCACTTGGAGAATCACAGAATCCCAGAACATTTTGTGTTGCAAAGTATCATAAACATCATCCAGTTCCAACCACCCTACCATGGGCACAGGTGGTGTGCAGACACAACTGTCACTAGAATTGGAAGAACACTTTTCCATGTTGACCTTTTCCTCTTCTGGATTTCAAGCAAAGATGAAAAAATCATCTGGTGAATCACAGGTGAATATTGTAGCTCACAGAATTAGGAGTAGGAGTCTCCAGTGGCCCATGGTGTGTCCATTCAACCATTGTTAGATCACCCAGTTGGACTCAGCCCGGTGCAGCCTGGGCACAGGCACCAGGCTGGTCCATTTCAGCATCCCAAAGTTTTTGTGGCTCCCTGTGCACCCACTGCCTCCTGAATCCATTCTTGAATTCCCAGTTACTGCTGTGCAGGACGTAAGAACACAGGAATAGCTTGTTTGGCTCATTCTTGCGTTTGCTGCTCCTGCCTAAAGGAATCATCAGGACTATATGCTGATGTAAAGTTATAGCCAAACAGCAAAGACTTTTTCTGTAATGTCTAATAGTAAAACCTTGTGTGACTGTTCAGACACTCTAAAATCCAGGGTGAAAATCACAGCTTTGGTGTGTAAGAATCCTAGAAATTTTGACATGTGATTTTTCTAGTCAAGGATTTTAATGCCAATGTGGAAACTACAAAAATATTAAAGCTTGTTTTCATTTTGAAATGGCATCAGGACACCTACAAGGGACATAGTATGACACCAGGGACAGTACTTGGCAGTTCATGGCTTCAGATGTGGGAAATAAATATTTTGCCTGGGTTCAACCTGAAGATCAAGTTTTTCAGGGTTTTGATTTACAGGTCATTGCAGGTAAATTTAATAAGTTCAAAAGGATGTAAAAGCACAATTTCTGGAGAATGTGCACTAGGGAGAAAATTGGGAGAAAACCTTGAACACAGCCAGCAGGCTCTGGAAAAATTTAAAAAAGTTAAAATTAAAAATAGATGTAGCTCTGTGATTGTCCAGGCAGGACATTTTGTGTCTGGGGGAAATGTTTGCCTTGTATCAGCTGCAACACAGATGGACATGCAGCAACTGGGGCCTTGAACATCAGAGTGTGGGCTAATGTTTCTCCCATTAAAACAGACAGAAGTTCACACTGAAACATGACAGTGCCTCCGTACAATCTAACCATCCTAGGAAACTCAGCAGCCGATGGTGTTTTTGTGCTACTGCAAACCCCTTCTGTTAGCGTTCAGGAACACACATAATCACAAACTGATTATATGCAGGTGCTTTATTGAAGCATGCAGGACCTAGGGGTATCAGCAACCCAAATCTAGCTCCATCATCTCTGTCCAAAGTGCACATATTTATACAATTTCAGCTGTAGCAGTAATCACTATAACAACCTTATCAATATTGCTTCATTAATAAATCTTCATTAACTTTATCAATATTTCTTCATGAGAGTTAGCTCATCCTTGTACGAACATGTACAAATCTTATCTCTGGGTGGGTATCTTGGAGACCCCAAGTACCAACTCCCTTTACCGTAAAAATTTCAGCTTGCTAGACCATCCCTAATACCAAGCATTCTTGAGGCCTACCTCTACAAGATTTTAAGAAACATTTTCCGAAACTAATTTAACACCATAGTAACACTTCCATGGAAAACCTCATTCCATGAATGAGCAACATCATCTGACAGATAGCAAGAGTTGTCAGCAGTTGCTACAGCAGCTCCAGCCAAGACCCCTGCAGGAAGGAGCCCAGTCCCCAATACATATGGGCTTTGGCTGCCCTCTGGCACAGAAGGCCCCCAGGGGCACAGGTTTCTGGGGCAGGAGATGGGCACCAGCACTGCCAGGGCTCGGGTGGGGTGGCGGGTCTGTGTCGGTGGGGACTCTGCCACACCTGCTGATTTCTGAGCTAGCTGGGCCCCAGGGCTCAGAGCAGCATTCGTGCCCTGGCCCACACGTTCCTTGTCTGTGTCACACCTGCGAGTTTAGGATGGCCACCAGCAGGGACGTGTCCCAAGGAGGCTGTGCCAGCTTCTGTGCAAGGCCCCGTGCCCTTCCATCTGTGGCTGTATCGGCAGCCCTGGGGGCTTCTTCTGCTGCCCCGAGCCTGCAGAGCAGGGCAGCGTTTGCTGATGGTTTGAGGCGTTCCTAAAGATCTGGTCAGGCTGTCTTAGACACTTTGGGCAAGGGATTCCCTCCAACCTGGGCCACTTTGCGGGGGATGGGGGCGGGGGGAACCAGGGCAGGTGGCAGTGTGTGCAAGGGCCATTTGTGACATATGGTCACCATGGGATGGAAATGGACAGGGTGTCAAAGGGCCCTTTGTGACACGTGGTGACATAGGAGCTGGCGGTGACAGGACCATGCCACAGTGCTCGGTGCATGCGACGGGACAGGACGCGCCAGAGCGGTGCTGTGAGGAGACCCCACACAGCACACTCGTTTGTGTCTGACCCGGAGCTTTTCTGAGCAGTTATTCCTGCAGGTGACCTCGAGGCCAGACCACAGCACTTGCTGACCCGTGGCCTTGCTGAGGCTTCTCTTCTGCAGGTGCCCTCGAGGGCAGACCGTGGGACTTGGTGACCCGGAGCTTTTCCGAGCCATCGCCCATCCCTGCAGTCACTGCCCTTGAGATCAGACCACAATCCTTGAGGAGGAGCCTCCTGTCCTTGTGGCAGGAGCCCTCAAGACCCAAGTGCAGGACTTGCTGTCCTGCAGTCTTGCCAGGACTGACTTCAGTCTTGCAGGTGCCTTCTAGGCACGACTGCAGGACTTGCTGTTTCGGAGCTTTTCTGAGGCATCTCTCCTGCAAGCAGCCATAAACCAGTCACTGCCATGGAGCAGCGACCCCCAAGAGTGCCCAAGTTGGCCTGGGTCGAGGAGGAGGAAGAGGAAGGCCCTGGAGCTACCCCAGCACAGGACACTGAAGAGGTGCAGCACTTTGAGCCACTGCAGGAGGGTGAGTGGCAGAGCTGGGCATCAGGGCTCTGCTTGTGGCCAGCTTGGCCACATCCCATCCCATCATGTCTTGTCCCTTTCCGTTCCCTCCCGCCCCTTCCCATCCCTTGGGGACGTGCCCACAGAAAGGATGGAAGAAAGCCTGGGGTTACCCCACCAGCAGTGGCCACACTCCATCCCCTGAGGCATCCCAGGGCTGTCCCTGCCTGGGGAGTGCAGTGCTGGGCTGCGTTCTCCGGCCTCTCCCGCAGCCTCTCAGCTCTGGCTGCTCTTTGCCAGATGCAACCATGGACCAGACTCAAGAGCAGGACCCCACCTGTGGCCTCATCCGCAGAACAGCGCAGGTACCTGCAGCCATCCCCAACTGGGCTGGGCCTGCTGTCACTGCTCAGCCCAGCACCATGCTTGGAGCACTCCATGCAATATTCCTCTCTTCCCGCCCTTCTCCTGCCTGACTTACAAATTCATCAAGTGCACTTGGCAGGAAGAGACCAGCGTCATGGGCACTGGGTCCATGGAAAACAGTGACGTCTACACCACCGACACCAGTGCTGCCATGCTGGAATTGATTTTGGAGGAGGGTGTTTCCATTCCAGAGCAAGTAAGCAGCCTGTGGCCAGGGTTTGATCCTCCAGGGATCGCTTGGCCTCCCAAGCCACACCTGCTCATCACTGTAAGCCTTTAAGGCCATTGCAGCGTGGTGAGAAGGGAAGCTGGGGACATTCCTGACTCCCTCTGGCAGCTTTCCAAGTCTCCCTGTGTCTTCTCCAGGTGCCTGCCATGGTGAGGTACATCCACCAGTGGCTCATGGCCAATGAGTCTGCTGAGCACAGGCTGAACAGGACCCTGCTGGATCTGACTGAGGCACAGCCCGCTGATGTGGTCATTGCTCTCCTGCGTGTGGCCCCAACGTGTGACAGGTATGGGGCCCACGTGCCCAAAGGGCTCAGGGCTCCTCAGCCCATCACCCTGTACAGCCTGGCCCAGGTGTCTGACCAACAGAGAGTTCCAGGGCCCTCTGGCTGCTCCCATTCCCAGCCCTGCTACATCAGCCCCTGAGCCTGCTGCCATGCCATGCCCCCTCAGGGCCCTGTCCCCACAGGGCTGGGCTGCCTGGGTGCTGCTGCTGCTGGCAAGGGGCAGTGGGCAGAGGCAGAGCTGGCAGCCAGCTCCCCACTGCTGCCCAGGCCATGGGGATGTGTTTGAGACCCCCGTGAGACAGAGATGTCACCCCACAGAGCTGCTATGACCATGTGGAAGACGGTCATGTGCTCGAGCAGGACTGTGGAGCCAGTGCTGCAGAAACTCCTCGATGTGCTGGGGAACTGGCCAGAGCACAGCACGTGCACCACCGATGGGGACAACACAGGTGTCCTTGCCCTGGCTGTGAGTTTCTGCACCTGGCCTTTGCTCACCCCATGGCCAGCCGTGTCTTCAGCAGCTCTGTTTCCTCCTTCCCCCACTGCATCTCCCTGCCTCAGGCACTGGGCTGAAACCTGGCCTAGGGGCAGCTTCAGGCCCACCAGGCCCGATGCTCCCCCTGTGTCTCCCCCAACCTCTCCCTGCCACGCTCAGGCCCTGCCACAGACACACCTCGGCACTGAGCGCTGTCTCAGGGTGCTTTGTCCTCTGCAGGCAACTGTGGTGATGTGGAAGTTCCTTCAGGTGCCCTGTGTCCCACGTGTAGTGAATGTGTATTTCCCCTGCCTCTTTGTGCATCTGCTCTTCCAAGTGTTCTTCAGCACTTTGGATATGCCAGAGGAAGTTGATACCTTCTGGACGGGATGCCAGGAGCAACACGGCCTTGCCACCAGCCCCAGCAGGTGCTCCATCCCACTCCTCCTGTCCCTGCCATGTCCCCACGGCAGGAGCCAGTGCTCCCAGTGTGATGCGGGCCTTGCTGTGCACACAGGTTTGCAATGCAGACCCTGAAGTCCCTGCTCTGCCTTCTCCGGTGTGAGCATGTGGTTCTGGAAGTGGAACGCAAGCGTGGCTGGGACACGCTGCTCTGTGCTGACACCCACCACTATGCCGTGGGTCTGCTGGCCAGGTGAGACCCCCTTCTCCCCACTGCCTCTGGCATTTGTGCCCTGTGTGTCCGGGTGCCCCACACCATCCCAGTGGTTGTGGGCCCAAGGGACTCGTCACCAAGGAACAACCAAGGAGACTTCAAAAGGCTGGGAGAGGAGGGTGCCCAGGAGCAGCCACCTCCCCAAGGGCCCACGTCCCCTTGCAGGCTGGTGGGGAAAGATCAGCCCTCTGTGAGTCATTCCTGGGAGAGCTTTACAGCTGCTGGCTCAGAGTTTTGCTTCCTCTTTCTTCCTTTCAGAGAAATGTGCTCTTCATCCGTACACTTGTGTTCCGGGGTAGCATTCTACCTGCTCAGCCTGCTCAGCAAAGAGATGCCATTCTGGGATTTTGCTGCCCTGGCATTCCTTGTAGAGGTGAGCCTGAAGGCCAGCTGCTTTCCAGCTCTCTGCCCTCTCACAGCTGCAGCTGCCTGGGATTTCGCTGCCCGTGCTCTGTGCTGCTGCCAGGGCCCAGCTCTGTGTGGATCTGGCCTCCTGCCAGCCAGCTCCCCTCTCACTGCCCTGTGCCTTTCAGGTCCTGGAGTGCCTGGACTTGACTGAATGCAGTGACAGCATCCTGGACATCATGTCAAACCATCTGCAGAGCGAGTGCAGGGAGAGGCAACGCTTGGCACTCAGAGGACTCCTAGTGCTTGGCAAGAATCCCCTGATGGTGAGAAGAGGACAGTGGCTGAAGCCATGCAGGCAGCGTAGGGATGGCGAACGCAGTCCTTGGGCTTAGCTGAGCTTCAGACATTGAGGCAGCTGCTCCCAGCTCTCCTGCCTCCTGGCTCAGCTGCCCGAGTGCTTTAGGACCAGCCTTTGGCCTCTGGGCCCTGCAGCAGCAGGGTGGGGTTTCACAGACTTCTCTTCCCCACAGGCCAAGAAAATGTGGAGCCTGACTGAAAACCTGCTGGAGCTCCTGCAGGAAAATGATAGTGACGTGGTCAGGATGACCATGGTTCTTCTCAAGTATTTGTTCCTGTATAATAGTGCCCCGATAGCCATCCCCATCGCCCGGCAGCTGGCTGAGGTGCTCCTGCCACTGTTTGACAATGTAAGGTTCTGTGCCCTCAGCCACGGCCACTGGGTGCTGCCCAGACACTTTGTGCCCTGTGCATTTGCAGGCCAGTCCGAAGGGGGCCCGAAGCAAGCAGTGCTGAAGTCTTTTTTCCTTCCTTTCATACAGGATGATAGCCAGGTGCAGCTGTGCTCCATGTTTGTATTTCAAAAGATGATAGATTTATTAATGGAAGAGGGAAGAAAGGCCCTGAAGTCATATGTGCGCCAGAGCCTGCTCCCACTCTTCTTCCACTGCCATGACCAGAACCAGCATGTGGCAGAGGTGAGGACACCTGGGCTGCTGGTGGCACCCTGGGAGAGGGCTCGGCTGCCTCCTGCCCTGGCACCTCCAGGCCTTGGCACACAAATGCGGGTCCTGTGCCTGGGCTTGTGGGGCCATCTCCGGGTCTCTGCTGCTCTCCAGGCATCCCGGGTAACGCTGCATTCTTCAGCCAGATTCCTAAAGAGGAGGGATATTGAACAGATGCTGCAGCTGGATAAGAAACTCTGGAAGTTCAGCGAAGGCCTGGTAAGGACGGCCTGGGCGGCCCAGCCTCAGCCTAGAGAAGCCCCCTGTCCCCGGTGCCCAGTGTGTGGGGCTGGCAGCTGCGCCCCTGCCCACTGCTGCACCCGGGAGCAGCACGGCTTCTTCTCCAGGCTCCTGTGGCCACGAGTCCCGTATCGATGGAGCCCCGAGCCACTGGGGCTGCGGGGCGGGGCGGCACCGCGGCTCCCCGGGCAGCAGCCGGCCCTCTGCCCCCTCCAGAGCCCGGCGCCAGCGGCTGCTGGCCGGGCCTCAGGGCTGGGCGGGCACGGGAGGCCGGGGCTGGCCGCAGGCAGTGCCCGGCCGAGGGGCAGAGCCCGCACCAACCCTTCCCTCCTGCCGCTCTCTGCAGCTGGCACAGGACAGGAGCCGAGCGGCTGAGGACCTGCGCCGGGCCCTGCCGTACCTGCAGAGCCCACAGGAGTCCCTGCGAGCGGCGGCCATCAGGTTCATCGGTGAGCCACGAGCCCGGGCTCCCTCCCCGCCCCACCGCAGCTCGGCCCCAGGCCCGGCTGCTGCCCCGGCAGCGGCACCCGGGCCCGGTGTCCTGGAGCCCCGGCTGCCCTCGGGGCTGCTGCCGGCCTCTGGCAGCCGTGCCCTTGGGCTGAGTCAGGATGCGGCAAGGGCCCGGGCTGAGCCCTGCCGGGGCGAGAGGGCGTGTGGCCCCAGGGCTGGCAGCGCCGCTGGCAGGGAGCTGTGGGGCCCTGACAGGCTCTGTGTTCCCAGGGATGGCCGGGGAGCACCTGAGGGAAAAGAAGAAAGAGATGCTGCTCATTTGTGAGGGTGAGTGAGGGCAGCAGACTGTCAGCGGGGCTGTCGGGGAGAGCTGCAAGCCGTGGCCTGGCTGTGGAGGGCTCTGCTCCCTGTGTGGATGAGGGGCGGCGTGGGCAGAGCACACCGAGATTTCAGGGGCATGTGGGGCATTCGTGGCCAGCAGCTTCGGGCTGATCCCCTTGGTCCCTGCTCCCTGCTGGCCATGGCAAGAGCCGGCTGGGATGGCCCTGGCAGGGGGCTCTTGCTGGGCCCCCGCAGGTCTGGGATCTGACCGTGGCTCTGTTTGTCTCTCTTCCAGCCCTTGAAGACACAGCATATGACAGCAGCCTGGAGGTTGGAAGCCTGGCACTTCAGATATTGTGCCTTCTCAGGGCAGGAGACCACGCTCCGATCTCCACATTCCAGAGGCTGCGAGATCAGCTCCGCAGGGCATGGAGGTCACGGCCTCGTCTGTCTGGCCTCAGCTGGCTGCGCTGCTGGAGCTCTGCAGAGAGCTGATCTGGGAGGCTCTGTCTGCTGGGGCCACATGAGCAGCCAGCAGGGACTTTTTTCGTTCAAGATTGTTCTTTTCTTTTTTGTTTTGCTTTAGTATGTAAATAATATAGGATATGTTATAACAGACAGACTCCCAGGAGCTTTCTTTTGCTGCCCAGGGTGTGTGGGGCATAGGGGAAGAGGGGGAAAAAGGGGCTTGTGCTCTGCCAGCTGCCCAGGCATGCAGTGGTGCAGGAAAGATGGCCAGAAGCCCCTTGGCCTTTGGTGGTTCTGCTGAAGCCACAAGCCCTGTCCCAGCCAGGAAGTGCCATCTGTGTCCTCCTGCCTGTGTTGCTGCCTGCATTGTTGAGGACTCTGTCATGATCCGCTAACACAGGCGGGAGTCATGAGAGATTCGTTTGATCTCACAGTGCAAAAGGACACAAAGGGATTTCAGTTTAAATCACAGCAATAGTGCACTTTTATTTTAGTGCCAACAACAGGAGTTATAGCTGCTATGGTTTTTTGAAGGAGAATTGCTGTAGGTTTATGTGATTCTGGAAGGCCTCGAATTAAAGGGGTCATCATTTCATAGCTAATTGCATTGGTGATTCATAGCCAGTAGTTAATTTTCTGTCATGTATCATTTGCAAGCAGGCAGCTTTGTGCATGTCTGCCAGTAGTTGGTCAGGAGTACCAACTATAGCTACAGGGTCTCCCCTTTCCAATGGATTAAGCCCTGCTGCCCAATAAGCTGCACGCTGAGTTAGGGACCACGGGTTACATCTGTCTCCTGCTGTTGAGAAGACCCCATGTCCCCAGTACGCACTGGCTTCTTGTTCTGTCAGTCAAATCTGATCTCCTCCAGTGAGAGATGCAGTATGTATTCTGTCTCTGACTCGTGAGGGAGACGCCCGTACTCTTTTTTCAGTTTAGCCAATTCAGTAGCAGTGTACAGGATTTCTTTAGTGGTTGTATGCGAATCAAGACCTTCATCATTGATATGATTATATTCTGTTTTAATTAAAGGTTTCAAGCTAGGACAGCAGTGGTCCCCACAACTTTTCATCAGTTCTTTTTGAGGCTAAATTTGATTAATGAGAGGGGTTTCCCTCTCCACTGTTTCTTTGGTAAGTATTCTTTGAATTTTTAACCCATTGCTCTCTTCGGGCCACTGGCAAAAGATGGATCTCATTCCTTTCTTCATCTAATTGTTTTTGCAAAATTTCAACTAGCTTTTGAAAGGAATCCATTCTAGTTCTTTCCTCACCTTTTTGCTTAAAGCAAATTTCTATAGCTGCTGTAAGACAAGCTCCCAAAACTGAGCAGAGTATATATTTTTGCCAAGTAAAAGCCTTTGGAACTCCTACTGGAGATCTCCTCCTCATCCTTGTCTCCACCGTGAGCCTACCAATATCCTTGTGCCGTGGAGCATTTGCTCTAAGCCGCACCTTGGGTCACCCTGCTCCCGAGTGTCACGATCTGCTAACACAAGTGGGAGTCGTGAGAGGTTCGTTTGATCTCAGAGTGCAAAAAGGACACCAAGGGATTTCAGTTTAAATCACAACAGCAGTAATGCATCTTTATTTTAGTGCCAGCAACAAGGGTTATGCGATAGAGGATAGGGAGAGAGAGAGGGAGAGAGGGATAAAGAGGCAAAATGCAAGGAGAAAAAAGGAGGGAGTTATAGCTACCAAAAGACGAGACAGGGTCACTGGTGTCTTCTTCCATGGAGACATCTCTCTCGAAGAAAGTAACTTGGAAAAGTCATTTTTACAGTCTGTTTCAAAGCAAGGGGCAGCTGGCCAAGAGGTGGGGAAATTCCTCGGCTATTGTGATGAGACCCCTTGCTCTGGGAAGCAGGTGTAAGGTACAGAACAGGCCGCTCCTTACAAGTCCCTGCTCAGCAGCAGGAATGAAGGCAGTGTACCTTGACAGCACAACAAGCACACCTGCAAACCATCACCTGGCAAGCTTCCACCTCAACCAGGCCAGAACCCCTGCACAAAGTTCCTTGGGGTCTTCAGTGTCTTGGTCTCTGTTCTTGCAATGGTTGTGAGGCAGATGAGGGAAACTTCAGACTGTCTCTTATACCCTAGTAACCCCAAATGACTCAAATTACCCCAAATTACCACAAATAACCCCAAATTACTCTAAAGGACCACTCTGACCCCACACCTGACCCCAAATGACCCTTCTGGCCCCACACCTGATCCCTCAGGACACAGACATTTACCCCCTGCTGAGCTTGGTCCTATACAACCCCAAATCCTTCAAAAATTGCCAAAATTTGACTCTGGGAACTTCCTGGATGAGCAGGTCAGTTCCAGCGCAACGAGGCCTTTGTGCCCTTCTCGGCCAGTGGGCACCCCAAAAATCCCATAAATCCTTGGGGTTGGGTCCTAAATCCTTCTGGAATCCCAAAAATCCCCAAATTCCTTTGCGGTGGGGCCCTACATTCTTTTGGAATCCCAAAATTCTTCTGGGTGGGGACCCCAGACCTATTTGGGACCCCCACCCCTGAAACCCCCAGACCATTTTTGGACCCCAATCCCAAAGCTCCCAGACCCTTTAGGGACCCCCCAGACCCTTTCTGGGGTAGCCCAGACCCTTTTGGGATCCCGTAGCCCCCAAAGTCCCCAGACCCTTTGGAATCCCCTAGGCCCTTTTGGAATCCCCAACCCCTGAAACCCCCAGCCCCTCTTGGGACTCCCAGCCCCTTTTGGGACTCCCAGCCGCTTTTGGGACCCACAGCCCCTCTAGAGACCCCGCTGGAAAATCCCCCTAAATCCACCCCAAACCCTGCCCCAAAATGGGGAATCCTCCCTGAGACCCCTCCCCAAATTCAGGCCTCCCCAAAATGCCCCTTCTCAATGGGATCAGGACCCTTCCCCATCAATGGAAATTCTCCCAAAACCCAAAAAATTCTCACCAAATCCCCTTCCCAAAATCAGAACCCTCCCAGGACCCCTGAATTTCCCCCCAAACCCACCAAATTCCTCCCTAAAAATACCAAAATTCCTCACAAATCCCCCCCAAAACCCCCCCAAACCCCCATACTCCCCCCAAAGTCCCAAATCTACCCAAGACTCAAAATCCCACCCCAAAACTCCAAATTTCCTCCCAAACCCAAATTTCCCCTCAAAACCCCAGAATTCATCAAAACCCCCAAAATCTCCCCACCCCCCAAATTTCCCCCAAACCCACCAAATTTTCCCCCCAAACCCCAATTTCTTTCCCAAAACCCCAAATCCTCCCCCTAAGAAACACAATGTTCCCCCTAAAACCCCAAATTTCCTCCCCCTACACCCAAATGTTACAAAAAAATCCTAAAATTTCTGCCCTAAAACCTCGAAATTCCCCCAGGACCCTCAAAGTTTCTCCCCAACACTCCAAATTTCCCCCCAAACCTCCGAATTCCCCCCAGATTCCCCAATTCCACCTCAAAACCTGGGAGACTTCCCCGCAAAAAAACACCAACTCCTCCCCAACCCCCCCCCCCCCAAAAATCGCAACTCCCTCCCCAAAAATCACCAGAAAAGTTGTGAACGAAAATTTTTTATTTCATATTTTTCACACCTTGGGATGGGGGGAAAACACCAGAATTCCTGTGATTTTTGATTTTTCCTGTTTTTTGGGGGGATGGGCGTCTCCCCAACTTTTCTAGCCCCCCCAGGCGACCCCTCCCCAAAATTCCTGCCCCTCAGCCCCCCAAATTAAGTGCAAATAAACTAAAAGAGGAAAAAAGAAAAAAAAGAGGGGAAAAAGGTAAAAATAAAGAAAAACAGAAAAAAAAAAAAGGAAAAAAAAAGATTCTCTTTACCCCATTTGGGGGGAGGGGGACAAAGGATATATCAGGGGAGGGGTCAAATTCCCAGGAAAAAATTGAGGGACCATTCAAAAAAATTGGGGGACCCCCCCCCCCCCCAAAAAAGTTCATTTTGAAAAATGCCAAAACCAAAAAAACTGGCAAAAAAAGGCAAAAAAACCTGAAAAATCTGGGGGGAACCCCCAAAAAATGCATAAAAAATGGGGGAACTCCCCCTTGAATCAAAGGGATTTTTGGGAGTTTTTTTCCCAAAAGCAGTGGGTTTTTGGGTGTGGCAGGGGAGGAGAGGTCCCCTGCAAATTCATGGGGGTGTCCCCAAGACACCGTCTGCAGAGGCAGCGGAGGGGAACAAAAAGGCCATTTTAGGGAAATTAAGGGAATTTGGGGAGAATTGGGCGAATTTTAGGGAATTTTGGGATTTTTGGGGTGTCAAGGGCAAGTTTTGAGTTTGCAGGGTCTTGCATTCCGGGGCTGCAGGATCATGTCCAGGGAGGCCACAGTTACCAGGAACCAGCATGGGACACCAACGAGACAGGATTCTGCTCAGGAAACCATTTATCCAGCTCAGGAACACTCAGATCCAGAGACAGCCCCGAACAGAGGCAGGGAGATGGGTTTTGAGAACCAGGGTGGAGTTCAAGGTCAGGGACCGCGGGGAACACAGCAAGGGAGAAACACCAGGGGCCCAAAGCCAATCAGAAATCCCTGGGCTGCCACCCCATGAGGGGTCCAGGGTGGAGTTTCTTCCTGGGCTTGCAGGGCCCATCCTCAGAGGCAGAGGGATGGAATTCCCTCTTGCCCATGCCTCTCACTTTAACTATATTCATTTGAAACTAAATCTTAGCCTCCCTGGGAAAGGGCACCTCACACAAAACCTCACTCAATAACAGGCTACCGCTCCCTTTGTCATCCCCAAATTCTGGCTGTCTCATTCCAGACCCCACCCCACCTCCCCAGTCCCAACCCATCCCATCCCTGCTGGACATCAAGACCCACTTCCCAAGCCCGATTTCCCCCATTTCACACCTCCCAATCCCCATCCCACCCATCCTGCCCCACCCAATGCCCATCTCACCCCTCCTGATTTGCATCCCACTTCCCCCAATCCCCTTCCAACCCCATTCCACCTGATACCTTCAGAAGGCTGACCTAGAACAGAGGATAGACAGAGTTAAGAATAAAGTTTATTAAAAGGCCTTAAAGGATACACCTTGGGCAGTACAAGAGCCTGGCCAAAAGTACACCCAAGATGGACCAAAAATGGTCACAAAAATGGACAAATGATCACAAGGTCTCACATTTTTAGAAGTTTAGGTTCATCTGCAGATTGGGGTTCATTGTCCAATTACAGCTTCAGATGACGAAGTCCTGTCCTTCTTGTTTTCTCTCTTCAGTCCACCCTTGTTCATGCTTTTGGGCCTGGAACTTGTAACAATTGTCCTTGGTATCAAGCTAGAAAAGGAATTGTTTTGTCTACCTACTCTGTGAAGAGAGCTCACTAACATTAATATGAAGTTCAAAACTCCAAACCTAGGCACTGCAGAATATGAAAAATATGAAAGCTAATACTTAGGACATCACACCCTGAGGGGCTGTGGAATCCAGTAATTTTGGGTGGGACTGAGTCGTTTTCAGTGGCATTGAGTGGTTTTGAGGTGACAGATCAAAGCCTCTAGGCTCTTTGAGTGCCAAGAAATGGAGACAACTCCACCAAATACCCCCAAAATCCCCAAATACTCCCAAGTATCTCCTTGAATCCCAGATTCCCTTAAAGCACTAGTGAAAAGTGAGGCTTTAGATGCCTTTGATGAATTCATAGATTTTGCCCCAACTTTGTCTGTTTTACAGGAATGCAGATGAATCAAAAGATAGAACCAAACCAGAATGGCCACCAGCCCGGTGTGTTCCCAACATAGATCACTGGGAACGTGGGTCATCAGGGCTCTGCCCAACGTGGGGCCTCTGATGGGGGATGGAGCTGGGGCAGCACACGAAGCTCTTCGTGCACTTGGGGCACTCGCAGGGCTTCCGTACCAGTGCCTCCGTTTGTGTCTGGTCAAGTGAGATCTCTGGGTGAAGCTCTTCCCACACTGGGGACACTCGTAGGGCCTCTCCCCAGTGTGGATGCTCCGGTGGGTGATGAGGGCGGAGTTTCACTTGAAGCCCTTGCTGCAGTCGGGGCAGCGGAAGGGCCTCTCCTCTGTGTGAATCCACTGGTGCTGGAGGAGATCTGAGCTGGTCTGAAACCTTTTCCCACACTCGGGACCACACTAACGTTTTCCCTTCTTTCCTGTTAACTCAAGGTGATGATGTTTCAATACGCTGCAGACTGAGTACCAGATCCCACACTGAGCCTCTACACAGTCAAGTCGCCGGATCTTGTAGCCAGGTTAAATCTTGTGAAACTCGGAATCAAGATTGTTGGCTGAATTTAACGGCTGTACAATTGTCCTCCAACGTTGTGTGTGGTAAAATGAATACCAAATATTGGGGAGAGCTTAATTTTCATGTTGTAGTACCTACCACACAGCCACCAATTAGATTGACTCCAAAAATTTCTGAACCTGGACCCTATGTAATCAGGAAAACTGGCCAACAACAAATGCTATTTAATCCAGCATGGTCTATCAAACTGTGATAGACTGGCATTTAAGAAAACAAAGAGAAACACCTAAGGAAGTTAAAACCGCTGGAGGCTGAGACAGGGGTGCCGCGACTACCCTGAAGAAGCCGTCCTGAAAAGGACTGCCCAGGGGCTTAGGCACGTCCTCTGCCCGGCGAGTGATTTCAGCTCAGCGGCAGCGTGCAGGCAACGCGGAGAGAGACACTAGAGAGCTGTATGGCATTCCACTGAGAAATAGCCTTTATTATAGCAGGGCCCTCAGTGAAGGGAGCCAGTGACAGCAGCTCCAGGCAAAAACCGGGGTATTTATAGAGAAGGAGAGGGGCGGGGGAAACTTGGATACATGTATCGGGGTGGATTGATAGGGAGGGAAACCAATGAGGTGTAACAAATTAACATGTTCAACTCTAGGGCCTCTGGGAGTGACACTTTTTCTCTGCATGACATAAAGTGTCTCGCCTAGGGAGAAGCTCTCCAGGGGAGAACCAGGATTTCTGAACTGGCCGGTTCCCTGGCCTCCACAACTCCCCCTGCTTTATTTAATAAAAAGGCATCTCCCAGAGACCTAGTTATCAACCTTTTAAAACAGGAGAAAACACACAGAACAATAATGATAATTTAAAAAATCCAAAAGATGTTTTTAAGGAGGGAGGCAACCCATCCTTTGAGTCCCCAGCTGCTCAAAAAGTCCTCAAACCACTGGGGCTCCTTTTCGGCCTTGAGTTCCTGAACCGCATGTTGGAGTCTCTGGATGCAAGTGTAGATGCCTTCACTGTGACTTGATAGGTTGAAGCAGCACAGTCCATCGAATCCTGGGGCTGTGCTACTAGCCTGGCATCCACAGCTGATGTTTTCGGGAGCATCCAGATGGTCAGGAACTCGAGGATGGTTTTGCTCTCCATTTTCTATAACAGAACATAAAAAGATCAGCTCTGACTTTTGGGGGGGGCTATTTTCTTTTCCCCTTTCTCTCCTGCCTCCCACCTTTTTTTCTGAAAAAAGAAAAAAAAATATATATAAGCAGGGAATGGGTATTGGGGATGAGGTAGTTGATTGCTGGTGGGGCCATTTTGCGTAGAGGGGGACGCATGGCTAAGGCACCAGCAGTAGCAGCCATTAAGTTGCATCTTTGTGCAAATTAGCAAGTGAGTAGTTCAAGGGTAGGTATTTAAGGTGAGAAAAGGAAGAGGGGGAGGGAAAAGGGAAGGGAAAAGAGTTAGAGGAACTTGTGCGTTTCACAGTGTCGAGCTGTACGTTGGCTCTTGTCATTTGGCAGTTTTGGTGGCACGACGATTTGGTTTATATGAAGTGGGTGGTCTGGCGGTAAGCTGTGTTGGTCGCCATCTGATCGATGGGCTGGTGGCAGGCCGGCTCGGTGGGCTCCGGCAACGTCTCCATCTCCAGGCTGCGGTGGCTTGTTGTTTTTGAGAACCTGTGTGGGTCACAGGAGATTTTGATTGATCTGGTTCTGGTGCAGGGTTTGCAGGGCCTAAGTATGGTTTTATATGTTTCCCTGGGAGCCACCTAGGACCAGATGGTGTCGACACACAAGCATACCCTCTCCCCCAGGTAATCAATGGGAAAGGTCCCAGTGTTTGCTGTGATTCAGGGTCTTTGATCAGCACCAGAGGCTTCTCCTTGAGTTTGGCATGGGTCAAACTGGAGAAGTGCCGTATTACAGGGGGGTCAGGCTCTGTAGGTGAACAAGTCAGAAAATTCATAACATACAGAGCCTTACAGAGCCTCTCAATGGGAGGAATGATCTCTGTTCCTCCCCACTGCTGATCAAGGACTCTTTTAAGGTTCTGGTGTGTCCTTTCCACAACTGATTGCCCTGTGGGAGAGTGAGGTATACCTGTAGTGTGCCTCACCCCCCACTGGCTGAAGAAATCTCTCAACTTGTGAGAGGTGTAAGCGGGTCCATTATCTGTTTTTATTTGTTGGGGGACTCCCAGGGTAGCAAATGCAAGGAGAAAATGTCGGATGGTATGTTTGGCATTTTCTCCTGCGTGGGCTGAGGCAAACACTACACCAGAAGAAGTGTCTACCGAAACATGAACATACTTAACTCTCCTGAAGGATGGGATGTGGGTAACATCAGTCTGCCAAATTTGGCAGCTGTTGAGTCCTCGGGGGTTAACTCCAGAATTCATCACTGGAACTTGAAAAGATTGACAATTGGGACAGGTGGCAACTATTGTCCTAGCCTGATCCCTGGGTAACTTGAACATCCTCATCAGGGCGGGGAGGTTTTGATGGTAAAATTGGTGGGACAATTTTGCTTGCACAAAAATGTCTGGGACTATGGCCGCTCCAGCAGGCATGGCTAAGGTGTCCGCTCTCTTGTTACCCTCCACGATGGCACTTGGGAGGTCAGTGTGTGACCTCACATGCATGACATAGTATGGTTGCTTTCTGTGGGAGATGAAATATATTAATTCAGAAAGCAATTTGTATAAATTTGGGTTAGAGACTTCTTTCAGAAATGCATGTTCTGCTCTCATAGCTATTCCAGCCACATAAGCCGAATCAGTCACCAGATTGAAAGGTTCTTGGAATTTCTCAAAAGCTCTGATGACAGCTGCTAATTCAGCAATCTGTGGTGATCCCTCAACCACTTGGACATCAGACTCCCACTTCTGTGTCCTTGGGTCCTTCCAAGTCATTACTGACTTGTGAGATTTCCCAGAGCCATTAGTGAAAACTGTCCGAGCCTTGAGTGGTGTTTTGCTAAGTAATAATTTGGGGACCAAATTAAACGTGGTTGTAAATAATTTGTGGCCAGGTGGGTGTATAGAAATTTGGCTTGAATAGCTATCGAGAGCGAACTGAAGGCTCTCGTTGGTTTGGAGTAAAGGCTCCAAATCCCCAGTTGTCAATGGAAAGAAAATGCATGCGAACTCACACCCCGCAAGAGTGCGGAGACGAACTCTTGCTTTTTTAATGAGTTCAGCCATGATTTTCTGTGGAGTTGTAACAGTTTTGGTGGGCTGATTGTGTGTGAAGATCCACTCAATGATAAGGAGAGGATCCTTCAATGCCATGTCCCATTGAAAAATGAGTGCGTGTAAGCGCGGGGCTTTACCCAGGACAACCAGCTGGAAGGGCAGGCTGGGTTTATACCGGTGTGCTTGCCGCGAAGACAGGGCCTCCTGGACCTTGGTGATGGATTCTCGGGCCTCTGGTGTGAGGGCGCGTGGTGAGTCGAGGTCCTCGCTGCCACGGAGCAGATTGAAGAGGGGCACGAGGACTTCTGTCGTTATCTTAAGCAGAGGACATACCCAGTTGATAGACTCACAGAGCTGATGTAAGTCCCGCAGGGTCTTGGGGTCGTCTCTGATGGTCAGCTGCTGGGGCACGATGGTCCACTCATGAATCCGGAGTCCAAGGTAGGTCCAAGGGCAAGTGTACTGGATTTTGTCTTCGCGGATCTCAAACCTAGTGTTCTCAATTTTCTTTATAGTCTTTTGCAAAGTCTGGTGGAGGCAGTCATCATCAGCGGCACAAACCAAGATGTCGTCCATGTAATGTAATATAACTGCGTCTGGGACCAGGACCCTCACTGGGGATAGGATGTGGGCTACGTACCATTGGCAGACGGTGGGAGAATTTTTCATCCCTTGCGGGAGAACAAGCCAATGGTATCTTTTTAGAGGCACCTGTCTGTTTGGGGAGGGAACCGAAAATGCAAACCTGGGGGCTGTCGAGGATGGAGAGGGATGTTAAAAAAGCAATCTTTGATGTCCATGATTGCAAGCTTCCAGTCCCGAGGAAGCATGGAAGGTGAGGGCATACCAGGCTGGAGGGGGCCCATATCCTCAATGACCTCATTGATTTTTTGGAGGTCATGGAGGAGTCTCTACCTGTCTTTGCCTGGTTTGCGTAAAACAAAGACGGGAGTTCCAAGGGCTGTTGGTCTCCGTAATGTGGCCCTTGGTGAGCTGCTCCTCCACGAGGGCTTCTAGTGCGCGCAGTTTGGTTTCGGAAAGGGGACACTGATCAAACCACACTGGATGCTGTTGTTTCCAGGTGAGTTGGGAGATGGTGGGCTTAGCGCGCTCTTCAGTGACCCCCCACTAAAAATCCCCACTGGGAATACGGAAAGAAGTCCCCCATTGGGATAAGAGATCCCTCCCCCAGAGGGTGATTGGTGCCCTCACAACAAATGGCTGGATTTTTCCCTTGGGACCTTCTACTATTACATTGTGCCTGCTTCTCATAGACACCGCCACTCCATCAATTCCCAAAATCATCCCTGCCACAGGCTGCAATTCCCAATTGTCTGGCCACTCGGAATGGGCAATGATGGTAACATCTGCTCTGGTGTCCAGCATTCCTGGGCGATGGTTCTTTTCCCTTTTACAGAACAGGCTGCACTCCATGATAGGCTTGTTGGAGCTCACAACTTGAGTCCACAAGGCAGTGGGATTGAGGGGAACCTGTTCCGGACAGTCATTTGGTAACAAAAAGGCTTGTGCCACTGGAGTCTGCTGTTTTAAAAAATAAGAAGGGTCTGTGCAAGTTAGAGAGATGAAAATTTCATCTCCTGGGTGTAAAGTCTGGACTTCAGGTGTTATATGGACTTGTCCCGGAGAGTTGGTTGGATCCCCAAGTATTAAAATGTTGGATGGACCGCCTGGTGGTGCACGTTTCCCTGTGGGGATCTTATAAACACAGTCACCCTTAAGCTGCAAGGAGAGTCTGGTTACCAATTGACGCCGGGTTCCCATCTGGAGTGCTCCACTTGCTGGGTCTGAGGTTGTGGTCCCCGTGGAGGCAGGATGGTGGACTTGGCAGGAGGGGTGGAGCGGTGCAGCATTTGATTTGATGTCAGAGCGCAGGGCTGTTCCGCGCTCTGCTTGAAGTTTCCCGAATGCCAATTTGATCTGGGTAACCATTGGTGGGTAGGTGGTTGTAGAAAATGTCTCTCTGGGCAGTCTTTAAAAAAATGTCCAGGTTCGCCACAATTAAAGCAGCGGCTTGTGCTGGATTCTCTCATTCTCTCTACTGCATAGGCGCCAGATATCCCTTCTGCCACTCCCTTTGCGACTGCAAGTGCTACTGTATTCTCAGTTGGGGCAGCAAAGTGCTTGGTGCAGGCTTCAACCATTTGGTCAATGGTTGGTTCGGGGTCAAGTGGAAGGGCTCGCAAAACTGCCTTGCATTCTGAATTTGCATTGACCATTGCCATCTTGGGATGGCATTCCTTTTGTGCTTGGGAGCCCTCTGTTTTTCAATTGCCAATTTTAGTTTATCTACAAACTTAATAGAGGATTCACTTGCCCCTTGTTTAATGTTTGTGAAGCTCTGCGTAGGCACCTTGTCATCGGGAGTGACAAAAAGAGACATCTTGGCAGCATTAGCGATGTCATGTAATGCTGCCTCGGGCAGATCTTGGGCCTGATCTCTTGGTTTCAGGAAGTCACCTTCTCCTGCCAGTTGTTCTAGAGTTAAATTTGGTTTGTTGGCATCTTTGGCACATGCATCTGCCAACTGTTTCAGATGTTTTTTCCACTGCTTTTCCCATAGCATGTATTCTGCTGGGGAGAGAAGGCAGTTCATGATATTTTTAATATCATGAGGCACCATGACATGGGCGGTGAAAGTGGCTTCCAGTAGGTGTTTGAAAAAAATGAGAGCCCCGGCCATGCTCTTCAGCGGCTTTGCACAGCTCCTGTAACTCCCTGTAGTGTAGGGTCTCCCATACATTAGTGAGTGCCCCTGCCCTGTCCTTATGTACCACAGGGAAAGCTAAGATCTTTTTGGATGGGGCTGAGTCCCCTGCCCGCGTGGCTTGCCTCTGTACCTCGGCCCAGTGGTCCTCATATTCAGAATCTGAATATGAGGACTCACTGTCCTCATCTCTTGGAGGAGATGGGGGGCGCTTGCTGACAGCGCGTGGCCGTTGCGGGCAACCGGTACTGGCTCGCTTGTGAGTGGCTGAGGAAGCCAAGATGGCTTCCTTCCGGTTGCCGTCATTAGCACTTCCGGTCCCAGTCTTGGGGGGACTGGTGGTGGGATTGCCATTGGGGGCAGAGCTCTGGTTGGAAGGGGCGGGACTGGGGTCCACAATGGGGAGGGGTTTCCAGATGGAAGGGGAGGGGCCCGACGCCGTTACACCCAGTGATGCAATGGGAGGGGAAGAAGAGCAGGGCGCGACAGGAAGAGAAGGGGTAGAGGCGGGAAAGTGACCATTTTAAGGTGCAAGGGTGGGAAAACCTGGGTGCGAAGGAGACAAGATGGCGGGGCTGGCCATGCTGCCAGCGCCATCTTTACTAACGTTAAAAACCGGGGGGGATGCAACCGGGTATGTGGGCATAGGGAGGAGGGTAGAGGAAAGGCCCAGAGCAGCATGGCCAGTGCCGTCCTGGTAAGGGTAGAGAGGCGGTGGGAGGGTGTCAGGGAGACAGCAGCAACCCTGTGCCTGGTGGCTACGTCCACCTGCCAACTGTCCCTCAGGTAGGGAAGAGGGTTTAGAAACACTTGGAAAGGGTAATGGGGACGGGGGTTTCAACTGGGGGCCCAAAACTTCATCAACTCTTTTTCCCTCTTTCTCAACAGAAAGTATAATGGTTTGAAACAAAGGAAAAAACTTGGCAACTGATAAATCTCCCCCCACCTGAACAGCATACAACTTTCTCCCCACATTGTCCCAAAATTTTCCCGATTTAGCAGTAGAATCAACTAGAAAATGTTTAAAAATCCAATTATTAAATCTCTTTAACTCCCCTTTTGAAAACTTAAAATTTCCCGGTTTGAGGGTGCCCACAACTTGGATATAAAAGTCCCTCTCAGGAGGGGTCAGCTTGGGTCTGAAAAGCTGATTCCCCATCCTTCTCACTCCCCACCCAGCAGCAAAATGCAAACGAAAATGAGAAAGGCCCAAAAAATCCTTAATGGGGTGACTCACACTTTTTCTTTGGCCGATGCTGATGAGGCCAACAGAAAGCTGGTGGGTAGGTGGTCACCTGGCGGCCGGTCCTCAAGGGTTCTTCTATCTTCTGTCTTCTTAGCCCCAGATGGTCAGCGAGGGTCCTGGTCGCAGCCCTTCAAATTGCCACTTGCTAGAATGCAAGTGGTTCTCCTCGGGGGGTGGCAGCTCCAACAGTGGCACGCTCTGCAGTTAAAACTGCAGGCGGATGCTTCTTCAGGGGCTCTTTGTCTGCCCCACGTTGGGCGCCACTTGCCGCGGCGGTGTAGATGACGGGGTGCCATGACTACCCTGAAGAAGCCGTCCTGAAAAGGACTGCCCAGGGGCTTAGGCACGTCCTCTGCCCGGTGAGTGATCTCAGCTCAGCGGCAGCGTGCAGGTGACGCGGAGAGAGAGACTAGAGAGCTGTATGGCATTCCACTGAGAAACAGCCGTTATTGTAGCAGGGCCCTCAGTGAAGGGAGCCGGTGACAGCAGCTCCCCCAACAGGGGAAAAAAACTGGGGTATTTATAGGGAAGGAGAGGGGCGGGGGAAACTTGGATACATGTATCGGGGTGGATTGATAGGGAGGGAAACCAATGGGGTGTAACAAATTAACATGTTCAACTCTAGGGCCTCTGGGAGTGACACTTTTTCTCTGCATGACATAAAGTGTCTCGCCTAAGGAGAAGCTCTCCAGGGGAGAGCCAGGATTGTGAGGCTGGCTGGTTCTTAGGCCTCCAGAGGTATATATGCAGTTATATGTGTTTTATGTAACAAAAGAACTCACATTGAAATTACCCTATTAAAATTGTGGAAAAAACAAGCAAATAGATAATATATACTTTAACTTAACTTTGTCTTGTAAAGTTGTCTTAACTAATTGTTTTTTAAACCACAAATCTCTTCTCTAGATAACATTAATTGGAAGGTTTTTGTAGAAGCTGTAAATCACACCATATTTTAACCTTAGGTTCTAAAACCAATTATTGCAAGGCAACTTCTGTTAATATTCACCTTAAACACCTTTTTTTTTTTTTTAACTTCCAAAGAATCACAATAATTTCTCTAGTAAAACACTAAAAACTGCAACTGCATAAACTCATAATTACTTAAAACACAAAATTAACTCTAAAAGGGTATATAAAAACATTTTGAAAACCCAATAAATCATGACTTTTTAACAAACTGGGTACTATCCCGGTGCTTTTTCTTAGAGAGGGAGCGGGGGGGTGGACTGCCTGCCCTGCTGCTGCTGCAGCTCTGCTGTTATCTTTCTTCACATTTTCCACATACTCTCGCAGAGAGGAAAAACGGAGAGAAAGAAAAAAAAAACCTCACAAAATTAACTTTAACAAATGCAGTTTTTTTTCTCTCAACTTCTCTCTCGTTGTTCGCCAATAGAGGAAAAAGGGCACGATTCTGCAAAAGCAGGCGATGTTACACGAAAAATCTCTTAGGGCCAGGTGGTAACAACGGTGACCATTGCAGCTTATCAACTTCTAATTACAGTGATGAAGTTTGAACTAGATACCATATAGTTTGTGATTTTTTGGCTATTTTGTCTCTCTTTGAAGCTGTCTGAGCCACCTGTTTCTGCTCAACTGCTTCTGTAATTGTTCAGCGTGGCCTTGGAACTTTTCTTGCACTGCTTCTACCCCAAGGGTGCCCCCGCTCTCTGCACACACCTCAGTGCTCCCCCATGTCCCCCTGGTTCGGGTGGAAACCAATCTAAATTTGGCTTCTTTTCTTCCAGGGTGGTAAAGTTGGAACTTAAATAAGATTGTAGTGTTAAAAATGACTCCAAAAGTGAAGCAAATAGTTCTGGATGTATCACATCCTGCCATAAGTGAACAGATTCTGTTTGTTGTTTTAGCGTTCGCTGTGGAACTTCTTTCTCATTATTTTCTTCTCTCTGCCTCTCCCTCCCTCTCTGCAAGGGCAGCATAGATAGGAGTGCTTGCCCAGCAGTGGGAGGTAAAGGCATCTGCCACTGTGATGCAGGTAGAATTACGGGGCTTACAGCCTCAGCATATCTCGCTTTTCTGGTTTTTTAAGGTATTAATTACAATTTGCCAAGTTCGACCGAGAGACACAGTGTCCTTGCTCTTTTCTGTGATTGCCGTTTCCCATATCAGAGCCGTTATATCAGTCCGTTCCTTCACTGCAAAGAGCAGTGAGGGCACTGTCAAATGCCCATGACAATTAGCCCATATAATGAGCATATCCAGGTTGTTTTCCCGGGCTGCTTCACCTCGTTTAACAAGAATGCTAAGAAGCAGTTTTTTCGCCGCCGCAAATTCCACTTCCATGCTAGCGGCAAATGATGGGGGGGAAGGTTGCGACCCCTCTACTACGCCCCTGCACCACGGACTCCCCCAGCAACCCGAATTTCCGCATCTCACTGTGCTCAGGTTGCCTATCCGGTACCGATCCAGGGCAGCATCTATCTGTGCTCAGATCCGCTCCACCAACCTCGGTCCAAGGCTCCGTCCCACTGTGCGTGGACCCACCAAAGACCCCTGCCCACAGGGTGTCCCATTCGAAGTGCTAGATATTGAGAGACCGCCAGCTATCCACCAGTCTTCACAGAAGTAAATGTGAACGCCGTTTATTTCTATCTTTAGCGCACCTTCTATAGGGTTCTACAGGGTCCACGGGCTAAGCAAGTTACTATTGGCTAATACACACAGGTTTACATTTTTTCTCTTACACACAAGGATATTGTTTTGCTTTACTCTCTCTTCTGCAGGAAGGTTTCAAGGACTTTAGCCATTAATATCATGACTTATTTCAAAGACTGGTTTGTGCAGACAGGCCCTTACTAATATATAAAATATATCAACATAACTCCATGACAAATGTCTAGCAGGGCCTATGCTGACGTGAACCCAGAAGTGTGGGCAGCCCCAGGGAAATAGGGAAAATTAGATATGAAGCCTCTCCAAATTACCCTGAAGCAACCAGGACAAGAGGTGTCTAAAAGCAATATCCTGTTCCAAGAGAGGGAAGGAAGGGCTCATAGCCTGTTAGTGAGTCCTGCTCAAGGCAGGGCTTTTGGAGCCAGGGATGTCTTCCTATAATGCTCCTATCCTGCCAAACAAGAAACCAGATGGAATCCACAGAATGCTGCAGGACCCAAGAATAATAAATGAGATGATGAAACTGAGGCACCCCACAGTCTCAGATCCTTACACTATCCTGAACCAAGTCCCCTCCTCACACTGCTGCCATTCAGAAGTTGATGGAAAAGATGCTTTCTGGGGATGCCCACTTACAGAGGATGCAAACTGAATTCTGCCTTTGAGTGTGAACAAGAGGTAGAAGGGAAAATGCTGAACACATGGACGGTCCTTCTGCAGGGATGCACGGAAGCACCGGCCTTATTTGGGCAAGCCTTGCAAGAAATATCAAAGGAATTTACCCCAGCCCCAGGGACTGGGTTAATGCAGGATGTGGATGACTTGCTCCAATCAGGAGGAGAAGTAGAAGAAGCCTCTGTGCAATCACTTAATTTTCAGGCTAAAAAGCATCTTTGAGTACTTGGGGGAAAACCGCAAATAGTGGATAAAAAGGTTAAATATTTGGGACCTATTTTGACTGAAGGCTTGTGGTGTATTAACCCAGAGAGGGTCTGGGGAATCTCAGAAATAACACTTCCCAGGACTGAAAAGGAGCTGCAGCAATTCTTAGGATAATTAGGGAATTGCAGGAGCTGGATTGAGGAGTCTCTGTTCTAGCCAGAACATTGTGTGATTTTTTAACCCCAGATAGTCTCAATGTTACGGTATGCATGTGAAAAAGTAAACAAAACTTGCCACAGCTTTAATGGGAACTGAGGCCCAAAAACTGATGGCAGGAGGATCTCCTATGTTCAAGTCTGGCATCAAGTTAAAGCTTTGTACCCCAACAGAGACTCTAAATGGATGAGCAGAGCTCAGTGATTACAGTGTGAAACTTGTTCAGCGGCACAGGAGGATTTAGAATTGAGAACAGAAGAAGGGTTTAACCCAGCCTCCTGTTTGAACAGCCTGGAGAGGGGGCTGGGAAGAAACCCATGACTGCATTCCAGTGACAGAGCTCCAGACCAGGGCTGGGAGAGATTTATGAGACATTCCCTGGCCTAAGGGAGATAATGTGTTTATGGATGGGCTTTCAAGGGCAGCAGAAGGGGGAAGAATTACAAGACTCGCTATTGTTAAGGAAAGGGAATTAGACAAAGCCCAGGTCACAGCCCCCATATCAGCTCAACCTGCAGAGCTGGCTGTGCATGTAAGAGCCTGGCACTGAAATGCCCTGAGCAGGAAGGCTTAAATATCTTCTGGTGACACCAGGGCAGCTAACAGGGTGCCAAAAGCAATTCTGACTTCTCACCAATCACTGGATCAGCTATCAAGGGATTTCTAAAAAATATTAATTCCAAGAAAATAAGGGATTATGGAAGCAACAGACTCAGGGGAACTCATTTTACAGCAAAGATCCTTCAGGGGTGTTATGGCAGCTTTAGGAATACAATGGGACCTCCACAACCCCGGGCACCCCCAGAGCTCAGGTCAGGTAGAAAGAATGAATGGGGAAACAAACAAACACCTTTGGAAGCTGGTGATAGAAACCAAGATTCTGTGGGTACGGCCTTTGCCATTGGCTTTGGCAAGAGTAAGGGAAATACTTATTCAGATTGCAGATATCTCCCTTGGAATTGGTCTTTGAAATTCCTTACCCTGGTAAATCTCCACCTAGTGCAGGGTGGAGATCAGGGATGTATATTCAAAGCAGGCTGTGGCCAGAATCCTGTCTCTTGTGGAATCCCTCCCTCAGGAAGCTCGGCTGGCACAGACCCTGCCTTGGGACTTTGCTGTTCATAACATCCAACCAGGACATCGGGTCCTGCCAAAGCTGTAGAAAGAAGCAGCTCTGGTGGCCAAGTGACACAGCTCATTCTAAGTGTCCCTGAGCACAGAAACAGCCCCAGCACAGCTGAACACGGGGGGACCCCTCAGCCTCGGCTCAAGGGCTCTGAAGCCCCGGAGATTTGTGTTGGAGTCTGAGATACAGAGTGTGTGCCCTTGTTTCTAATACTTAGTTCTAAGATTCAAAGAAACACTGAATTTCATACAATATTAAATTCATGAGCATGTTTTCATGGTGATACATGAAAACAAATGTTAAAATTAGATAGGAAAAGTGTAAGTGTGTAGATTAGAAAGTTTCTTAAATCACTGGGTGAAAAAGTAGTTTAGAGAACAGGAGACAAGATGGAGGATTTAGGGTGTTGTCTCTTGTCCTTCTTTCTTCTTCATGTTCTTCTCCTAGGGGTTTTTGGGTAGTAGTAAGTGATTGGGTAAAAAATGCCGCAGTGCAGCACACAGGTGTTGGGTCATTGGGTCACTAAGAAAAATAATTTAGTTGGCATCTGTTAATTGGGTAAATGGACATATAAAAGACCTTGAAGAAGATCTTTGTTAGCCATTTTACCCTTTTCTATCATAGTGCACATAGCTCCTTGTACCTTGTAATGCTGATAAGGAAAAAATAAACAACTGAGACGGAACAAGAGAAAACTGCCTCCCTCTCGTCAATCTTCAGTTCAAAGGGAAAAAGAACCTAATCCAAAAGTCCCTAACGAGACAGATTTGGATTTCCTGGCTGCAGCAGGAGGATGGGAGACCACCCCTGAGCTTGCACTGAAGGCAACGCAGCAGCAGCCAGGGCTCCCCAGCGGGGGAAGCCCCTGGGCCTGCCCACAGACCCTCTGCTGAAATCCTCGGCCTGGGCACCCTCCTTTGGCATCTCCAGCCACTGCGGGACAATCCTGGCTGGCACTGCTGGAGCTTCAGGGCTTTCTGTGCCTGCCCTCACCACAGCTGCTGGGGAAGGCACCGTGAGAATTCCACTCTGGATCTCAATTACACTCTGGGCTGGCTGGGATTAGATTCTGGGAAAATATACCAAGTGTAAAATTATTTTTTATCTGATTTCTCCAGTCAGGCTTGGTTTGCATTTACCTTGGGGAAGGGAATTTTAAAGGATTTTTTAAAGGGATGGTCCACCACTCAGCAGAGATGAGCTTAACATGTCAACAGACTGGGAAGAGCCCAAAAGATTCCCACAAAGACAACGACCATCAACAAAACATCAAGGCCAGCAGCAAACATCAACCAACATCTACCCCAGACACTGCCCTGGCACAGCTGGAGACACCTGGCCTGGAAAAGGCTGAGCAGGAAATGCAGGAGTGCAGACCTAATTCACATCAGAGACAGAAATCTGGGTGCAACAGGAAACCAAACACTAAGGACTCCACAACCTGGAAACAATGAACACAAAACCAATGGATTTCTATGGGTTCAGACTGTGCAAAGTTTAGGAAACATCTAGTAAAACTCACATGTCATGGAATGATTTTCTCTGCACATGCAGACTATATGTGGTTCAGAATCAAGTAATGCTTTATTTCTCCAAAGGCATTGTTGGAGAGTTCTTGCTTTTCACAGTTGCAGTGAAAGGATTACACCATTAGAAGAATTTTTTGTAATAATTCTACTTCTCTACTGTCAGTTCTGTTTGGGCCAGTGGTGTGAGAATCAGTTTTTAGTCAGAGGAGAAGAAAAAGAAAACACTTGATTGCTTTCTAATTTCTGTTTTTATGTTTGTGCATGGCTCTTAGTGATGACAAAATTATGGTATGGGTTTTTCCATGTTCACCTTTAAGCTGCATTTTAAAAACTAGAAGAGCTTGAAAGGAGGCCCTTTAAAATGTAAAGAGTTAATAGAAAATTGTTGAAAAAAAAAAAGAAAAAGAAAAAAAAGCAGATTGTGGGGAGGCTCCATGTGAGTCATCCCAAGGCTGCCCTGGAAGAGAAGCTTCATTCCAGACAGCCAGGAGAGGCGCTTTAGAAATGCAAATCAACACCTCTGGAGCAAAGCATGGACAGTGTACCAGGCTCTTCCTGCCTGGGGGAGGAATTGGGCTGATCCCCTCTGCCCCTCACCCCAAGCTCTGCCTGCTGGCACAAGGGGAATTTGCACAGCTAAAGGCAGAGCCCATGGTGAGGATATCTGACTCTGCAGCAGAAATAGGTTAAGCTGAAAAGGAAAACAGCAAATTGAGAATGTTGTGAAAACTTCACTATAAAAAATGGGGGGATCATCCCACTCCCCACCTCAACTTGTGCTCTCAATTTCTATGTCATATAGGGTGAATTAGAGCACTGGGGCTTTTTTTGGTACCACAAGTTAAGGGAAATCAGTTGGGAATCCAAATATGTGCTGATTTAATTAGAGAAAAGCCAACAATTGATGGAGCCCTGGCTGGAGGGAGCACCCAAAAATGGGGAAAAGATGAACGGCCACCCAAACAAATCCTGCAACACCATGGACCAGCCCCTGGGAACCTTAACAAATTCATATCAGGTGCCAGAGAACCCATTTATCATTTACATGGCATAATTAGATTACAGGATGTCCTCAAAATAATACCCAACCAGACAGCTCCAATTCCTGACTTTCTTCACAACCAATCTGCTCAGATGAGGAATACAACATTTCACCATGGGATGGAGTCAGATTATCTTTTAGCAGGAAAAGGAGGCAGAGTTTGTGGAAAATTAAATGACTCAAACTGCTGTTGGAAAATAGATCACAAAGGAAAAGTGGAGAAACAGATAACAAAGGATATAAGAAAAGAGCTCATGTACCGGTCCATACGTGGAAAGGATGGGAATGGGCAACTTTTTTGTGGTTCCCTGGCAGACCATGGGTTAAACGAATGCTGTTTCTCCTCTTATGTTCTACAGCAACTCTCATCTTTTCACCATGCACGACCTTGCTGAGTGCAGCTCATTCAGCAGGTGAGCAAGGGGATGCAGGGAGCAGCAAGACCTCCTGAGCCAGAAACAGCTACAAAAGGACAGCGAATGAGGGCACTGAGAGCAATCCCAAAATGAAACACACAGGAATAAAAGACAGAGTCAATGAGTGAATCAGCTTGCAGATAGGGCCAAGGACTTGCACGTAAGGAAGCAATGGGACAAAGCATCAGTTTCAGAAAATGTTACTAATTGACAAGGACCGCTACTCTGACAAAGTCCCGCTAAATTCCTGAACTTCCAGAAGAACAAAGACTTAACAGAGCCATCAATATCAGATGTTATAGAAAAGTGAGGTGTACATCTTAACTGGGACATGCAGGAGGCAGATCGGGAAGTCTGAACCTTCCAAGCACCTCCGCCAGTGGGGAAAGGGAGAGGGACATACGGCTGGGAAAATTAGGATAAAAACGAGGCCGCGTCCTCCAGCAACTGGAGAGAGCGCATGGCAAATGCCCCTCGGCCTCTCCCTTTGGGCAGCAATAAAGTCACTTTCACACCACTCCTCTGGCTCCTTTGGGGACACAAACCCTTGGCACCGGGAATTTTCCCGCCCAGCCCCGGGCACAGCGCAGCCACCTCCGGGCTACCGACACGAACCGGGACGAGCCAGCGCTGCTCCGGCACCGGCTCCTGCCGAGGCCCCAGCGGGAAGGAGACCGCGGGCAGCCGCTCCCGCAGCGCCCTCACGCCAGGGCCAACACCGGCCGGCCACGGCACAACTCACCGGCCACAGCCCCATGCCGCCCCCTCCCGGGCCCGCAGCGAGCCCCGAGCCCCCGCAGAACCGAGCGCGGCTCCCACCTGCGATGGCCGGGGCCGCCTCCGAGCTCCGCCGCCGCCTCACCGGGCTCCGGCCGCTGCTGCCGCCGCTCCCGGGCCCGCACAGACGCTCCGGCAATGGCGGCTCTCCTGCCCCACGGCCGCTTTGGGGGCGCCAGCGGGGCCGGGCTTGTCCCCGCTCTGCCCAATCAGAGCGCGCCAGAACCATGAGTGACGGCAGCAGCAGCCAATCGCAGCCAGCGGCGGGCTCTGCACACGGCACAGCCCCGCCCCGCGCTCTCAGGGCCCCCCGGGCTGTGTGAGGGGAGAGGCGGAGATGAGGAACAGCCCTGGAACGGGCCCGGCCCGAGCTGCCATTGAGCTCCGGATACAAACAAAGTTCTCCGCAGCTCCCGGCCCGCCTTTCCCAGCCCTGGGTGTTCGGTGGCTCCGGCTCAGCGGGAAGCCCTGAGCCTCACTTCTCCACCTCTAATTAGGAGCATCAGTGCCTTGCTGGGATTTTCCCCAAAAAGGGAAAACTGCCCCAAATCCCTGTGGATGAGTGGGGGAGGAGAGAGATTTCTGGCAGAAAACTCCAAAAACTCAGAGCAGGATCATGAGAAGTAAATGAAAACCCTTAAAACCAGCTCCCCCCACCCCTCCCTTCTCCCAGCTGTGCCTCCTCCCCCGGCAGTGCAGGGACACAGGGAATGGGGCCATGGTCACTCCATCCCCCGGGGCTTTTCCCCCTGCTCAGGGACAGGAGTCGTTCCCCTGCTGCACCCTGGGCTCTCTCCCACCGGAGACTTCTCCAGGAACTTCTCCAACCTGAGTCCATCCCATGAGGAACAGCCCCCTCACAGTGCTGCAGCGTGGGTCACTCTGCCATGGGGTCAGTCCTTCTGAAAAGAATAGGCAAGGAGACCAGCTCCTTTTTAATGCCTTTATTGAGGTCAGATCTAGGTGGGGGAGCTCGACCACTGCTGTTCCCAATGGACAACCCAGAAAAGGAGGTGTTCAACTTTACAACAAGGCAGAGATGGGGATTCCGTCTTCAGGAGAGTCTCTAGGAAGACGCTGGTTCATTGTAAACCTAGGGTAGTCATGGATAGTAAATGTTGTGTAGTTAAAACAACAAGGCCGAGAACATCAGTAAGTTGCTCAATGTTCTCCCTTGCTCCTCAGTGTAGTTTGGAGTCCAGTTTGTGCCATGGCTCGCTGATTCTTGGGGTCTTTAGATGTTAATCCCACTTCTCCTGGGTGCTACCCCCCATGGGAGTTCGGCTCATCTACACACTGGGTGCTGTCATCGGTGCCATTGGAGGGTGCCGGGAGCAGCAGAGGCAATAGACAAGGCCAGGTGGCTTTAACAAGGCTGGTACAACAATATTGGTATTTACTAAACATGACACAACATGAGGTATATTAACAAAGAAGGCCCCTTACAGTGACAACATTCCAAAAAAGTTGCGCAAAATTCCAGAAACCTCCCACGAAATTCTTTAAATTTTCAGAAAATCCCACAAAATTATTGAAAAGCGTCACAGAATTGTGAATAAATCCCACAAATTTCCCTAAATCTTCTCAAAACCCTACCAAATTCCAGAAACATTCCACAAAATTGCCTCAAATTTCTACAAAACCTCAGAAAAATGCCTCAAAATTCTTCCTGTCTCCTCAAATCCTTCAGAAATTCACAAAAATCCCACAAAATTCCAGAAAAATCCCACAAAATTCCAGAAACATCCCACAAAATCTTAACAAAACTCCACAAAATCTAAGAAAAATCCCTCAAAATCCTTCAAGACTTCTCAATATTTCAATAAATTCCAGAAAAATTCTACAAAATTCCAGAAACATCCCACAAAATCATTACAAATTTCCACACAATCTAGAAAAATACCTCAAAATTCTTCATGTCTCCTCAAAATTATTCGAAATTACATAAAAATCCCAAAAAATACCACAGAAATCCTACTAAATTCCAGAAACATCCCACAAAATTCCCTAAATCTTCTCAAAATCCCACCAAATACCAGAAACGTATCAAAAAATCTCCTCTAATTTCTATAAAATCTAAGAAAAATCCCTCAAAATTCTTGAAAATACCCCCAAATTTCAGAAAAATCCCACAAAATTCCCTAAATCTTCTCAAAATCCTACCAAATTCCACAAACACCCCACAAAATGTTTGGAAATTTCCATACAATCTAGGAAAAATCCCTCAAAATTTTTCATGTCTCTTCAAAATCCCTCAAAATTCCACAAAAATCTCACAAAATTCCAGAAACATCCCACAAAATTCCAGAAACATCCCACAAAATCATTACAAATGTCCACAAAATCTAAGAAAAATCTCTCAAAATTCTTAATGTCTCCTCAAAATCCTTCAAAATTCCACAAGAATCCCCCAAAGTTCCAGAAACATCCCACATTATTCCAGAAAAATCCCACGGAATTCCAGAAACATCCCACAAAATTCCCTAAATCTTCTCAAAACCCTACAAATTCCAGAAACATCCCACAAAATCTCCACAAAATTCTACAAAATCTAAGAAAAATCCCACAAAATTCTTCAAGACTTCTCAATATTTCACTAAATTACAGAAAAATCTTACAAAATTCCAGAGACATCCCACAAAATCTCCTCCAAGTTCCACACAATCTAAGAATAATCCCTCAAAATACTTCAAGTCTCCTCAAAATCCCACAAAATTCCACAAAAATCCCTCAAAATTCCAGAAAAATCCCACAGAATTCCAGAAAAAAATCCCACAAATTTGCCTAAATCGTCTCCAAACCCCACCAAATTCCAGAAACATCCCACAAAATCATTACAAATGCCCACAAAATCTAAGAAAAATCCCTAAAAATTCTTTGTCTCCTCAAAATCCTTCAAAATTCCACAAAAATAAAAAAAAATTCCAGAAACATTTCAAAAAATCTCCTCTAATTTCCATAAAATCTAAGAAAAATCCCTCAGAATTCTTCAAGTCTCCTCAATATCCCACAAAATTCCAGAAACATCCCAAAAATTCTTTAAATTTTCCGAAAATCCCACAAAATTTTTGAAAAGTATCACAAAATTCTGAAAAAATCCCACAAAATTCCCTAAATCTTCTCAAACCCCACCAAATTCCAGAAACATCTCAATAAATCTCCTCCAATTTCCATACAATCTAAGAAAAATCCCTCAAAATTCTTCAAGTCTCCACAAAATCCTTCAAAATTCCACAAAAATCCCACAAAATTCCAGAAACATGCCAAAAAATTCCAGAAACATTTCAAAAAATCTCTAATTTTCATAAAATCTAAGAAAAATCCCTCAGAATTCTTCAAGTCTCATCAATATTCCACAAAATTCCAGAAACATCCCAAAAAATCTCCTCCAATTTCCATACAATCTAAGAAAAATCCCTCAAAATTCTTCAAGTCTCCACAAAATCCTTCAAAATTCCACAAAAATACCACAAAATTCAAGAAAAAAGCCCACAAAATTCCAGGAACATTTCCCAAAATTCTTTAAATTTTTCCAATATCCCACAAAATTCAAGAAAAATCCCTCAAAATTGAAGATAATCTCACAACGTTCAAGAAAAATCCTTCAAAGTTATTTAAATTTTCTCAATATCCCATAAAATTCCAGAAACATCCCACAAAATTGCTGAAAAATAAAAAAGAACCCCTAAATCTTCTCAAAACCCTACCAAATTCCAGAAACATCCCAAATAATCTCCACAAATTTCCACAAAATCTAAGAAAAATCCCTCAAAATTTTTCAAGTCTCCTCAATATCCCACAAAATTCCACAAAAGTTCCACGAAATTCCACAAATATCCCACAAAATTCCAGTAAAATCTGATTAAATGGTTAGCATTCAGGAACACACATAATCACAAATGATTATATGCAGGTGCTTTATTAAGAGATCTGGGTGTCAGGGGTACACATATCCAAATCTGACCCATCGTGGTATTGAACTGAACATGTTTTATACTCTTGCATTATATAACTTACATATTAATTATTAAACTTACATTGTTCTATTGTATGCATTGTTTTTACCCAAGCATGGATTTCTCGTGATCCCCCCCAGCCCCCTAACATTGTTCCTCGTGTTCTTTAAACAATAATTATATCCAGTCATATCTAACAATTGTATCATGATCATCTACTGATTACACAGGTGCAGTTGGACCTGATCTTTAGCAAGTACAAGGCCTAACATTTCCCAGGGCAAATTTTTCCAAGGCCTTTCCAAACCTAACTTTCTTTCTAAGTCCCCAAATTTTCTAAGATTTTGAGACCTTTTACTATCACAGGACTTGTGCTCCAGAGCCCTCACCAGCCTTGTTGCCCTTCTCTGGACATGCTCCAGCCCATCCATGGCCTTCCTAAATTGGGGGCCCAGAACTGGACACAGCACTCGAGGTGCTGCCCAACCAGTGCAGAGTAGAGGGGAGGAATCCCTGCCCTGCTCCTGCTGGCCACACTGTTCCTGATCCAGGCCAGGAGCCATTGGCCTCCTTGGCCACCTGGGCACACTGCTGGCTCATGCCCAGCCTGCTGTCCATCAGTGCCCCAGGTCTCTTTCTGCCTGGCTGCTGTCCAGCCACTCTGTCCCCAGCCTGTAGCACTGCAGGGGTTGTTCGGGCCAAAGTGCAGGACCCAACACTTGGACTTGTTAAACCTCACCTTGTTGGGTTTGGGCCCTGGATCCAGCCTGTCCAGGTCCCTGTACAGAGCCCTCCTACCCTGCAGCACATCAACACTCCCAGCCAACCTGGTGTCACCACGGTTCCATGGGGCCCTAGAGTGTCACAGTGGTCTCCAGGATTCCATGAAGCCTCCCAGCAATCCAATTTTGGATCATACTGGGAGTGACTGGACTCGTACTGGGAGTATCTGAGAATGACTGGGAACACACCATGCACATCATCCCCCATACTGGGGGTGACTGGGAGCAACTGGGAGCATGTTGGGAGCCAGTGCTATCATACTGGGACTGACTGGATTGATCTAGTCAGAGGTAAATGGGACCGTACTGGGAATGCTGCCATGTGACAAGGATCATACTGGAGCTAACTGGGCTCATACTGGTGTTGAAAGGGAACAGCTGGGATCTCTGAACACCAAAGGTTCCTTTCCTGCTCACTGAAGAAGGAGCTTCCCAGTATCCATGTGTGAGGGGACCTTCATCTGAGCCAGATGCTGTTAGGAGAAAAAGCTGCCTCTGCGGGAAAATCCCACACAACAAGTCAATGCCAACAGAAAGCATTTTACTTTCACAACTTCCCTCCTGGAGTCACAGTCCTTTTGGATCACACAGCAAGCAAGAGAACGGCACAAAATAGAAGGCTGTGTCCAGTTTTTGGCTGGGTGAGCAAACGGAAGAAGTGCCAGGATCTACTGCCACAGACTCTCTTCTTGGGGAACAGAACCTCCCCAGGCTACATTTCAAATGCTGTGCACACCCTGCTGGCTACAAACAACCCCTATTTTAAGAAGTTGTTGGCAGGAGCTTTCCCAAATAAATGGCATCTTAATGGCAATTTTCTTTCAAAATCACCTCTGTTCCAAAGGAAGAACAGAAAGCCCACAGCAATCCCAAAGGCACATATGGTGCACCTGGGGAAATCCTCGATTCAGGGGCCCAGTGGGTTAAAAAATACCCATAAGAAGCCAGAGAGTCCAGAGTGCAAACTGCAGCAACCACTTGCTGGATCATTTTGGCTGTGCTGCAAATGTCTGCAGACTGTCTGTCCCCCTGCAAGGACAGAAGGACACTGGTTAAGGGCTGGGCTGGCTGCTGAGAATGCCTCGGGCAAGAGGATCCTCAGGCGCCCAGAGCCACTCTGACACTGAGGCCTCTGTGTCCCACAGCAATGGGAACACCACAAGGACACAGCAACGTTCCTGTGACATCACAGCAGTAGCTCCCCCAAAAACTGCCTGGAAGGTTCTCCTGGGTCACCAAGGAGCACAAAGGATCCTCAGAGGGCACAACTTATTACTCAAAGGATCCAAGAGGAACTCAGAGAATGCAGCAAATGAGGACACCCCACAACCCAGCCTGAACACTGAGAAGGAACAAAGATGTGAGCAAACCAAAGGAAGTACAACTTTTGGTCACTGATGCTTCTGACTAAAACCAGCAAGGCTTGTTCCATCTGGGATCTTTGTTCTAGTTCTAGAAACAAGCAAGGTTCTCTGCCGTAAATGTACAGAAAGCGGGAACTTGGGGGAAAGAAGGCTGAGAGTGCCAAAGTCTTGTGTGACTTCTTGGACATCTTGTGGCTGAGGGTGTCCAAGGCAATGGACTCTCAAGCGGGGTCCCTGCCCTCCCGACTGACAGCTGCCATCTCTCCTTCAGCCCCATGCGTGTCTCCAACAACCTCCTGTCAAGGGCCTCCATCCACACATTCCTTCACCAGCCAGAGATCCTCATCCACGAGGTCACCCAGCATCCTTGAGGCCACAGCAGGGAGTGCTCCTGGTATCTGGTAGAGCACTGTGGCTTTCCTGGAATCCTTCTGGTGTCTGTGGCTGAGAGGAGTGGGGTGGATGGAACCAGGAAGGGTCACAGATCAGCAGCCCCACTGCAAGCAGTGCTTTCTCCTGCTGGGGACCGTGGGGTGACTGATATTGGGACTCCTCTGGCTTTGGCTCCTGCAGACCACACAGTGGGTCAGACACTGAGGGAAGGGGTCTCATGGAAACCCAGCACAGGCATTTCTCTTTGGAGAGGGGGTTCCGTAGGGAGAAGGGAGAACAAGAGACTTTCCTGAGATTTCCCCCTCCTCCTTCAGCAGCCATGCCACAATCCATCAGTACCAGAATTCATAGGATCACTTCCATGCCAGTGAGCACAAGGCACTCAAAACTGAACCCTGCCAGAGCCCAGCCCTGCCTGCCCATTTGGAGGGTGTGGGGGAATGGAATTTCAGCAGGAGTTGACCCACAATGATACTTTGCCACTTGTGGGTTTCTCACAGCCTTAGAAGGAGTGCGAGATCTCTGTCCCCAACACCCGCTCACCCTTCAAGTGCACACACGTGCCTGGGGACAATTCAGGTTCCCTGGAGTGGTGGCTGCTTCCCTTTGAAACAGGAGCTGTTGCCTTTTCTGGTGCCCTTAACTCCCTTCTACCTATTAGAAAGTGGGTGAGTAAAGGAAATGATCCCTGAGGAAGGGGACCAGAACCTTAGAAAAGGATGAAACACATCTGAATTACAAATGTAATCTATTTAATTTATTTCTTTAATACTAATCTATTACAATCAAAAACATGTTTCTGAGCTGATTGCTGGGATTCAGGGCTTTATTTCTTGTTCTTCTTCTTATTATTATTTATTAGTGTTACTTTTCACTGTCAAGACTTTTAAATCTTAGACATGAATAAAAATGGCTGGATGTCACACACTGGGAAAATTCCCTTACTTTTCCCACCAGAATTAAACTGTACACTCAACTCCAAGTTGCCAGTGGATTCTAAAGATGGAAAATCCTGTTAATGGTGGGTTTAGTGTGGTTTGGAGATGTGGAAGTGTCTCATCCTTTCCCAGAGGTGCCCCAAGTCCACTCTGCTGCCACGTCTGCACTCGCGGCCCCTCACGGCTGCTCTGCCCTGGGGACATGGTGGGGACCCCTCCTGCCAGGGCTGAGGCTCCTCATGGCCCCTCACAGCCCCTCATGGCCCCATAGACCCTCTCATTGCCCCATAGAACCTCTCTTGGCCTCTCACAGCCCCTCATGGCCCCACAGGACCTCTCATGGACCCTCACATCCTCTCACATCCCCTCACAGCCCCTCACAGCCCCAGGGGCTCCTCCCAAAGGAGAAGGGGTCGGGCCCTGCTCCTTCTCCTTTTATTTTGGTCCCTTCACAGCACCAAGTAAAGAAAGGCTGAATGGAGCCTTTCCCCAGCGTTTCCCTCGGGGTTCATTGTGGGCTGAAGCTCTGTGCTGGCGCTGGCCCCAGTGCCAACATCCCTGCAGCCCCCAAGGCCTTTGCTGTCCCCCCGTGTCCATTCCCTGTCCCCAAGTCCCGCCCGGCTCTGGCAGCAGCAGCAGCCGCAGCGCAGCGGGCGCCGGCCCGGCCCGGCCGGGGCTCCCGGCCAGGAGCAGCAGCAGCACCGGCCCTTCCCACCTGCTCCTGCCTCGGCTTCCCAGGGCTTTTCCCAGGGCAGTTCTGGACTACAGCAACAATCCCCCACAAACAGCCCTGATTCCTCAGGGCCCGGCTCTGCTGCCCTCAGCCAGCCCTCAGAGGAAGAAAGGATTGGGTTCCAGCGCTGTTTTCAGCACTGTTTTACTCACCCTGAGGTGACAGCAGGAGGCTGTTGGTGCCTTTGCCTTGGCAATTGTAGATCCCGGCTGCTCTTGCCCCTCTTCTGCTTGCCACTTGAATTTTAGCAGTACAGCTGCAATTGCCTCTTTTAATCAGTGCTATCCACTGTGCTTTTGTCACAGGGAACTCAGGATTTTTGTTTCTGGCATCATGATCAGTAGAGATCAAAATGCTCCCAACTCCCTGAGTACAAAATCAAGGAGAATTAAAGCCACACAGGTCACATTTGCAGTGCTCAAACACAGCCCTGTTGCTGCTGCTGCTGCTGAAATAGAATCAACTGACAGAGGCCATCACAGAAATTGCCTCTGCAGTGGCAAATAAAATGAAGAAATCCAGCAGGAGAAAGAAATACTAGAACTTCCCAACTCTATTCATTGTTTCTTCTGAGCAGCAGAAGAAAAAGGAACAGGGCACCTTTCAGGCAGTCCCACAAGCTCAGGGTTCTCATTTCATGGGGAATCTGAGATGCAATTGGCCTTTTTAAAAGGATAGAAGCAAAGGCAATGAATTGGGAATGATTAGGAAAAAATGACCCTTCTTACACACAAAGTTCACCAAGTCATTCCCTGCATTTCTCCTTTTCACAGTCTTTCTCTCATCCACTGAGAGGTCCAGCTTATCATGTTCTGATGCTTCTCATCAACTGATTGTGCTCTTGATTTCTACCACTGCAAGAGATGTGGAATCATCTAAACTGAACACAGAAACAAACACCCTCTGTCAGCCCATCTTCATGTTCCAGATCACTTTCAAGATGTCCATGGGGCTATTGGAATGATTAGCTCTCCACTGCTGGCTGCAGGCTCTGGAGATTCTTTCTCCACATTCAGCCAGGCATGTATTCCCCAACAATTCCTGGTACCTCATCATGTTTTCTTTGGCTAGAAGAGTAACAGTGAAAACCTTACCAATGGCACAACTCCACTGTCCAGAAGGAAAAGAAAGAACAAGTTGTCAAGTTCTTCAAATATTTGTCCTGCTTTGCTGCAAGAGTTGTGCTGCAGTCACTGTGTGGGAAGCCAAGAGAAGCTGCAGCTGGGGGCACATCTTGTGACAGGAGCTGTGCCTTCTTCTCCAGGACAGGTTTTTGGAAAGAACAGACAGGACTGGGGAGAAGATTCTGGGAAAATTGAAACAACTTTTTTATGAAATGAAAATAAAATCAAAACAATATGTTTTTCTCTATTTTTCTCTATTTATTTTTATGTTTCTCTTTTCCATCTTGCACTTTCTCCATCCCATTCATTCCAAATGGAGCTCACCTCTAAGATCTGAGACTTGGCAAGTTTTAGACACTGTAAAATACCATGAGCTATACGCAGTTTGCCTTCCCCTGTTTAATTGGAAAGCAATGCTGGAGACACAACTGCAGTGCTTGGTTCAGGTACAACTTCTGCATTCAGGGAATGTGCTCAGATGGTGTCTGACCCTCAGCAGGGACGAGGCACAGCAGCAACCAAGGGCATTCCTGTGCCCCTGTGCAGGAGTCAAGACTCTGGCTCTTGGCTCAACAAGGGAAAGTTCCCGTGTTTGGCCAGGCTCAGGGGCTGCCTGGGGAGCGCGGGGCTCGGGGCGGGGCCGAGCGGGCAACGGACAAACGGACACGGGGACAAACGGTCCCGGTGCTTCAGTTGCAGCGGCAGCAGCAGCGGCAGCGGCAGCAGCGGCGGCAGCAGCAGCAGTGGAAGCAGCGAAAGCAGCCAATTTATCAATTTTCTGTCTCTCCTCTCCCTTTCCCACTGTCCCACATTCCCTCCGGGTCTCCCTTTTCCTTCGTCCCCTCCTCTTCCAGGTTCCCTCTCCCTGTGCCCGCCCGGGCCATGCTCCCGGCCCGCCCCCGGCCCCGCCCACGGGCCCTTGCGGGGCTGCCCCGTCCCCGGCCCCGTCCGCGGCCGTCCCGCCGTGGTCTCGCCTCCGCCCGGCTCTGGCTGTGCTGGCGCTGGCGCTGCTGGGCGGGCATCATTGCCTGGGGCTGGGGCGGAATCGCTGCCCTTTGGCTCCGCCTGGCCCGATCCCGGCCCCGGCCCCGATGCAGGCTCCGGTCCCGACCCCAGCCCCGACCCCGGCCCCGGCCCTGCCCCCGGCCCAGGCTCCTCCCGGGGCCCGCGGAGGACACAGGCGGCGCGGCCGCTGCCGCCGCCTCCGCTGCGGCTTCCCCGGCCCGAGCTCCGCCGCTCAGCAGCGCGGCCGCTGGCCCCGAGCCGCCGCTGCCGCGTTCCAATGAGGGAACGCCTGCGGATGCCCGGCCCGGGGAGGTCGGGGAGCGCTCGGGGGCCGTTCCTGGCCCCGGGCCGAGCGCTGATGGCCGCGACTCGCCGCCAGGGAAGGCGCAGGAGGCCCTGCAGCAGCGCTACAAGCTGGGCCCGCTGCTGGGGCGCGGCGGCTTTGGCAGCGTCTTCGCGGCCACGCGACTCTTGGACGGTGCCCCGGTGAGCGGTGGGCAGAGGAGGAGGAGGAGGAGGAGGAGGAGGGGGCGGAGGAGATGGCGGGGGCGCGGCGGGGCGGGCAGCGAGCTCAACCCTCTGCTGCTCCTTGCTCACAGGTGGCCATCAAATGTGTGCTGCGGGATCGCGTCCGGCTCTGGGGCGAGCTGGTGAGTGAGCGGGGCCAGCGGCAGAAGCCGGGGCGTGCCGGGCAGGGATGAGCCGGGGCCGGGCAGGGTGGGAGCCGCCGAGAGCCCTGCGGGGAGAGCGGGCGTGGGGTGAGCGAGGTGTGCAGAGCATCCCGGGCTGGCTGAGGGGTCCCAGAGCCCTGGCATGGCCTCAGCCCCACTGACAGCACCGTGCTCCTCCCGCAGCCCGACGGCACCCGTGCTCCCCTGGAGATCGTGCTGCTGGACAGGGTGTCCTCTGGCTGTGCTGCAATCATTCAGCTGCTGGAGTGGCTTGAGCTCCCCGACAGCTTCGTGTTAGTGTTGGAGCGTCCAGAGCGGTGCCAGGACCTCTCGCATTTGCTGGCGGAGCGGAGGTTCCTGCCGGAGGAGGAGGCGCGGGGGCTGTTTAGGCAGCTGCTGGAGGCCGTGCAGCACTGCACCAGCTGCGGGGTCCTGCACAGGGACATAAAACCAGAGAACATCCTGCTCGACCTGGCCACGGGGCAGCTGAAATTGATCGACTTTGGCTGTGGCGCCTTCCTGCAAGACACAGCCTACACCCAGTTTGCAGGTGAGCCCTGGCAGGGGATGCTCCTGGCCATCTCATGGCCCAGCCTGGGTGTGGCACCGGGGATTCCCCGTGTTGCTGCCAGGATGGGATTAATGCTTGAGCTAAATTGATTTGAATGGGGGTGTGAGGGGGGCCAGCTCCCAGCCCTGCCAACAGCCTTCAGCACCCACTGTGCCCTGGTCTGGGGCTGGGACAGCCAGCCTGACAAAAACCCCCATGGGGGTAGCAGAGGGCAGGGGTCTGACCCCATGCCCCAGAGAGTTTGGTGCGTCAGCGAGGAAGGGCTTGAACTCCTCTGCTCCCCACGTTTGCCTTGGCTTATTAACAATTTTTTGGAGGCCATGCAGGCAGGGAGGAGAGTGTGTTTTTCTCTGCCATGGGGTGGGTTTTTATTTGCTTGTGATGGTTGGGCCTCCCCAGTGCTTCTGCTGCCCTCTTCCAGCAGCAGTGGCTTCTTTTCCAGCCCTGGGTTTGTAGCCAAGTCCCAGGTGCTGGCGAGAGGGCAGTGGGTCACCCCGTGTGCCGCTGGGGCAGCCCCCACATGCCCAGGGATGCTGGGGCGAGGCTCTGGGAGCAGCAGCATCCCCCTGATGAGCTCCATCTGTGTTCCACAGGAACCCTGTCCTACAGCCCACCAGAGTGGATCCACCAGCAACGCTACCATGGCCAGGCAGCAACAATCTGGTCCCTGGGCCTCCTGCTGTACCAGCTGGTCATCGGGAAGCACCCATTCATGAGGGGCCAGCAGATGATCTGGGGACGGATCTTGTTCCCACGACGGCTCTCCCAAGGTGAATCCTCATCTCTGGGCACAGGGGGAACACCGGGCTTGGGAGACAGCAGCGGGCTCATGAGCATCCTGCTCTGGCAGCTGCTGAGGAGGTGGCACATGTCCTGCTCTCCTGCAAACAGTGAATCCATGGGGAGGTTTAGGCCCAGCTCTGGGCACACCCAGCATGGCCTGGGCACTGGAAGGGGGCGGCAACTTCTCCAACTGACTGCTGATTCCTGGTTTCTCTCTTCAGAATGCCAAGATATTATTAAGAGGTGTTTGTCCATGCAACCCTTGGACAGGCCATCCTTAGAAGACCTTTTCCGCCATCCTTGGATGCAGGGTGTTCATCTGCCCTAGGAGACGGGAGAGATCCACATGCACAGTTGGATCCAAGGGCCTGGCAGGTAACAGCTCCACACATTTCTTGGCAATCGGGGGCAAAGCAAACCAGGCTGTTTTTGTCCTGCCTGTAGCTCTGAGCAGGGGTCATCAGAAGGGAACACACAGCTCTTGGGCTGGAGCTGAGCTGGACACCTGGTGTGGCAAGCACTGCTGGCCACCATTCCCCCTGGTTTTGCTTGTCTGCTTCACTGATGGCTGGGACCCTGGGCAGAGCACTGACAGCCTGGTCTGGCCCCCAGGCAAGGAGAAGGAGCCCCTGGAGAAGTTGTTATCAGGTGGGGCTGCTGCTGGAGACACCAAGGGCAACCTCAAGGATGGCAATCTCTTCCTCCATCTGGCCAGCTGAAGATGATGGATTTCAATTCTGGCATGTCTTCTTCAAAGACTCGCTCCACGCCCAATTTGCAGGTGAGTCCACAGCCAGGGGATGCTCCCAGATCTGGGCATGGCACAGCCTGGCCAGCACCAAAGGTTCCCCCCTTGGCTGGGGTGGATGTAACCAATTCTTCAGTTGGCTGCCAAGCTGCTTTTTGTCTCTGGGCAGCTGCTGAGGGGCTGGATCTGCCGTGGCTGGCTGCAGGCTGGGCACATGTCCTGCCCTCCTGCTCTGCTCCCAGAGGCAGCAGTGATGGGCAGCTTTGGGTCCAGCTCTGAGCACGGCCAGCATGGCCTGGGCACAGCGGCTGGCTGGGACAAGGGGACAGGAGCCTGCAGCTGACGGGCGGTTTCTGGTTTCTCTCTTTGCAGCCGGGCTCTGCGGATGCTGAGGCTGCTCTGGGCTCTGCCAGGGCTCTGCTGGGCTCAGCCCCAGGCACAGCTGGGCTCACTCTGCCCTCACATTGCTCTGACAGCTTTGCATCACACGAGCCCGTTCCCAGCACACCGCCTGAGCTTTCTGCTTTTGCAGGTGAGTGAGACTCTCCTGCAGGCCAAGAGATTGCAGTTAGGGACACACATCCAATTGGCAAGAAGCCAAACTCTCCACAGTCCCAGCTGAATGCCTGCATCTGCACAGGATGTTTTCTATGTCCCACTCTTCCTTTCTTTTTGGCTGGAATTGTGCAATTGCACTCTCTTCCTCCTCTAGAAGTGCCACTGCTGTGTTCCTGAGGCAGTGCAGTCTGGAGCTGATGGATGAAGAATCGCCCTTCTGCACTTCCAAACCAGCGCAAAAAGCTCTAAGTGGGACTTTGCATCTTTAAGAAACCCCTGAATGTTTGAAAGGGAATGTGCAGCTCATTCACAGGGAGAGAAGGAAGGGCAACTTCTAAAGGATTTGGGGTTTGATAGAGTTTAGATTCCCAGTGCTGCTTGGAGCTGGCAAGGCGCAAAGCAGTTTCTTCTTGCTTCACTCCAATTTCACCACAATTTAAAAGAACAATATTGGAATCAAACCCCAAAAACTTTTTCAAAAAGGTTCCTGAGGCCAGTAAGATGCATCATGCCATCAGCATGTTTACAAAGTAAATAACTGAGTTTTATGTTTCAAAAGACCAATTACGCCTTAATTCCAAGTTATAGAAGATTTTTCACTGCACACTTTTTATTTTTCACATTTTTTAGAAGATTTTTTCTTTTTCCACATTTTTCCCCTTAAAACAGAAATCATGCTATGAAAAAGAGGTGTCCTTTGCTCTTGGTTCCTGTGTGGGGCAGCTCCCTTCCCGCTGGCTGAGCTGCTCAGGCAGAGCCCGGCAGCTCCTGGCCCTGCAGGGCTGAGGCTTTTCCCCGTTGCTGGGCACAGACTGATGGAGCAGCACTGCTGAACACGGGAACACGCAGAGGGAGCAGAGCAGCTGCCTTTGCCCACCTGAAGCTCCAAGGCCAAACTCTGAGCAGGCACAGCTGGAAGAGACTCGCAGGCTCCCTGTTGGCTCTGCTGCCCCACTTGTGCTCGGCCCAGCTCTGCGTGAGGCAGAGGGAGAACAAGGGGCAGCTCCCTCCCAGCCCCAGCCCAGGGACCCCTCCAGCCCCGGGCCTTGGGGCACTGTCAGCACCCACTGCTCCAGCCACGGCTTCTGCTGGCACTGACAGCAAGAACCAAACTGGGGCTGGTCCCGAGGGAGCAGCAGCAGTGCCTGGATCTGATCCCTCAGTCTGGGGCAGTGCTGGAAAAATGATCGCACCAGCAGCAGCAGCAGCAGCAGCAGCCACAACAGCAGCAGCACCAGCAGCAGTGGCACCAGCAGTGTCAGCACCAGCAGCACCAGCAGCAGCAGTACCAGCAGCAGGAGAACCAGCAGCAGCAGCTGCACCAGAAGCAGCACGAGCAATACCAGCTTCGCCACCAGCACCAGCAGCAGCAGCACCAGCATCACCAGCAGCAGCAGCAGCCGTACCAGCAGCAGTGCCAGCAGCACCAGCAGTGCCAGCAGCATCAGAAGCAGCACTAGCAGCACCAGGACCACCAGCACCAGCAGCACCAGAAGCATCACCAACATCAGCAACACCAGCACCAACAGCAGCACCAGCACCAGCAGCACCAGTAGCACCGGGGAGCAGCACCAGCAGCAGCACCAGAAGCATCACCAACATTAGCAGCAGTACCAGCACCAGCAGCAACAGCAGTTTCAGCAGCAACAACAGCAGCAGCAGAAGCATCACCACCAGCAGCAGCAGCACCAGCATCACCAGCAGCAGCAGCAGCAGCAGCAGTACCAGCAGCAGTGCCAGCAGCACCAGCAGTGCCAGTAGCATCAGAAGCAGCAGCAGCAGCACCAGGACCACCAGCATCAGCACCACCAGCAGCAGCAGCACCACCACCAGCAGCACCAGCAGCAGCAGCACCACCAGCAGCACCACTGGCAGCAGCAACAGCACCACCAGCAGCATCAGAAGCAGCAGCAGCACCAGCACCACCAGCAGCAGCACCAGAAGCATCACCAACATCAGCAGGACCAGCACCAGCAGGAGCAGCACCAGAAGCTTTACCAACATCAGCAGCAGCAGCAACAGCAGCAGAAGCATCACCAGCAGCACCAGCAGCACCAGCAGTACCAGCAGCAGTACCAGCAGCAGCAGCACCAGAAGTGCCAGCAGCACCAGCAGCAGCACCACTGGCAGCAGCAGCACCACCAGCAGCACCACCAGCAGCAGCAGCACCAGAAGCATCACCAGCAGCAGCAGCACTAGCAGCACCAGAACCAGCACCACCACCAGCAGCAGCAGCACCACCAGCAGCAGCAGCAACACCACCAGCAGCAGCACCAGCACCAGCACCACCAGTAGCAGCAGCAGTACCAGCAGCAGCAGCACCAGCAGCACCAGCAGTTTCAGCAGCAGCACCAGTGGCAGCAGAACCAGCAGTGCCTGCAGCAGTAGCAGCAGAAGCACCACCAGCATCACCAGCAGCACCAGCCTGAGCAGCACCAGCAGTACCAGCAGTATGACCAGCAGCAACAGCACCAGCAGCACCAGCATCACCACCAGCACTAGCAGCACCAGCAGTGCCAGCAGCACCTGCAGTGCCAGCAGCAGCAAGAATAGCACCAGCAGGAACAGCAGCACCAGCAGCAGCATAAGCAGCTCCAGCAGCAGCACCAGCACCAACGCAGCAGCAGCATTAGGAGCAGCACCAGCAGCAGTACCAGCAGCAGCACCAGCAGCAGCACCACTGGCAGCAGCAACAGCACCACCAGCAGCATCAGAAGCAGCAGCAGCAGCACCAGGACCACCAGCAGCAGCACCAGAAGCATCACCAACATCAGCAGCAGCAGCACCAGCACCACCAGCAGCAGCACCAGAAGCATCACCAACATCAGCAGGACCAGCACCAGCAGGAGCAGCACCAGAAGCTTTACCAACATCAGCAGCAGCAGCAACAGCAGCAGAAGCATCACCAGCAGCACCAGCAGCACCAGCAGTACCAGCAGCAGCAGGAGCAGCAGTGCCAGCAGCACCAGAAGCATCACCAGCACCAGCAGCACCAGCACCAGCACCACCAGTACCAGCAGCAGCACCAGTGGCACCAGCAGCAGCAGCACCAGTAGCAGCAGCAACAGCAGCCACACCAGCAGTACCAAGAGCAGCACATGGAGCTGACTTTCAGTGCAGCCTCTGCCATGCTTCCCTCCCTGTGCAGTGGTCTCACAGCAGCCTGAGGCACCTGGGAGCCCTCAGTGCCAGCAGGGACTTGAGATGGCAGCCCTGGGCTCCTGCACCTTGCGCCAGGAACAGAGCTGGAGACTCCCTCTCCATGTGGAGCTTCCAGATGGAAAATGCTGCTGTGACCAGGCAGCTCCAAGGGCACAGAAAAGAGGGGCTCGACCCCTTGATCTGTGCCAGTCTCACAGTCCTGGGCAGCAGCCACCAAGCCCTGGGGGAACAGAGGGCACAGCAAGAGGGACAAAACCAGTCAAGGTCAGAGACTGGGAAGAGCCAGACCTGGGAGCAGGAACAGCTGCTTCATTGAACTCCTGGAGAAAGCTCTTGGCTGCTTCAAAGCCCTGAAAGGTGTGAAGGGCAGAGAAGTGGCCACACCAAACAATGCTCCTGTTTTCACACCTCCCCTCTCTGTGTCCCAGAAGGAACTGGATGAACTCTGTTCTTCTCTCTGAGTCGTCTCATTCAGCGTGAGCAGCTCAGCACCAGGAGCTGAAGGAGCTGAAGCCTTAGGCCACAAGAGCTGAGCAAGAGGGGGCTTTTGGACCAAAGTAATGCTGCTAAGTAATGGAGCTAGCTGAATGCAGCAGATAGAATCCTGCAATTATAGAATCCATTATGCTGGAAAACACCTCTGAGCTCATCCAGTCCAGCCAGTCACCCAGCAGTGTCAAGCCCAGCACTAAACCTCGTCCCTGAAGTGCCAAGGTCTGAACAACAGGCCCTGAGTGAGGCCTGAACAACAGGCCCCGAGCCTAAGGTGACCTCTGGATGAACCTTACAACCAAAGGTTATCTGTCTATCTGCTCATTACTGAAATATGCATGGTCATTAGCACTGTGATAGATGTATCCACTCATCAATGAAGCATGGATTGACCTTTCTGTATTTAGAAGCCAGACAAGGCCATGAAATCCGACATCTGGCCTTGTTTGGGGTGTATGGTCAGAGTCAACTCCCTTGGTTCCTCCTTGAGGCCTGGCCAGGCTTTGCTAGGGACTCAAGAGGAGGATGAAAGCAGATGTTCCCACACCAGAAGTGCTGTCAGTTTGTTTATCCAGCACTATCAAAGCTGGGCCCTCTCTCACAGCGGGGGTTGAGGCTCACCTGTGGCTGGAGGCACCTGCAGGATTTCCCAGTGTCCAGGAGTGGCTCTCCAGTCCTTGGCTGTGACAGCTTCCCCAGCTGATGGGTGGATCTGGGGATGGCAAAGTCTGAGGGGAACTGGATCTTTGTTAATCCCTGCAGGCAATCTTTGGCAGTGATGATTGGGTGCATTGCTGAGCTGCTCCTTTTGTGATCCTTTGCTGCTTGGAGCTGCAGTAAGTGACACTGACTCCTTCAGGTGGTGTTTGTGCCTTTGGTGCTGACCCTGCCCACTGGTGAAACAAAATTGGCAAAGTCTGGCCAGATCCCAACAAAATACCACTTTTTAAATGTAAATGTAAGGAATCAGTCCCATCTGAAATTCCCAGAAGGGAAGCCCTCCCCAGAGTTCACTGGCTCTGGAGTGGGGCTGAGGTCGGAGCACCGTGCGAGCAGTGGGGCAGTCGGTTAAAAGAGCCTGAACCGCAGGATGTCTTAAAATGCATTCAAATATTGCATATGGAAAAAGAAAAAGAACTTGTGGGTTTGGGAAGACAAGGATGGATTTTGTTAACAGCACCAACGGAAGGAACAGTTGTTTTTGGAATGCTCCCACATGAAGGGACAGAAAAAGGTTTTAGTCTTGAGCTCAGGTTTGTCCGTCCAAGACAAATAATAACAATAACAATAGAAATAACAATAATATAACACAATAATATATATTTATATAAGTAACTAAAAATCAATAATGTGAAATAATGCTGAAAATACCAATTTGTGAGCTTTCGCTGCTCACTGTAACAGTAAATACCCTACAAAAAAGAAATGGCAAAGACCCAAATGTCAATGGTAAACTTTGTGAATTGTATACAAGGAATAAAAGAGGACGGGGTGAAATTGGCTGTTTTTATAGGGTTTGGTGATACTATGATGTGGAATGCTTTGTCTGTTCCTGTGAAAAACACAGGGATTAAGACTGCTGGGTTTTTCATGTACCAGACTATCTACAAGCTGCAGGATTGGTTGAACAGGTGAAGGAGTTGTTAAAAGAGAAGTTCATGAAATGAGGAGATGGGAACCTGTCCTGGTGGAGAACCCATCTCCCAGATGTGTTCCATGCCCTTAACAATGGGCCCACTGGGGAAATGGAAACCCCTGGGTGTGCAGGGCTGCACCCAATTTGCAAACACAACCATGGACAGTGAGACTTGGACTGCCTGGGAAATTGTTCTGGGCGTGATGGCCCCTGACAGGGCCACCCCAGAGGCTGCAGGGCTGGCCCTTCATGCACTGGAATTAGGAAAAAGCAGAAGCAAATGAAAGTTAACAACAGAAGAATAGGAATTCAGATTCTTCCAGGACGCTTTGGTTTGGTAACTGCTCACTGTAGCTTGGCCTTGCAAAGTGTTGATGTCATGGGAGGAGGAATTGATGCAGATTATCAAGGAGAAATTAAAGAAATTCTGTTAAAAATGGATGAAGAACATTGGATGATTCAAGCCCATGACTGGTTATCACAAATATTGATATTGCAGTTTAAAAACGATTGTGAAAGAAGGAGATCCACCTCCAGTCAGCACTGTTTGTGGAGATAAAAGGTTTGGACGCACCAGTCCTAATAATTGGTCCAGAGTGTGGGTTCAGAGGCCAAATGGCCCTCCAGAGGCAGCTGAAGGAACAGCTCTGGGGAAAGACAACACTCTTTGAATCCTGAAACCTGAGCATGGAGCATGGAAATATATCCCTGCAGCCAAGTGTTCTCTGCCAGAACAAGTCAATATTGTTTTACAGATGCTGCCAGGCCAAATCTCCCTGTTTGCCCCAACGACCCCTTTGGACAATGCTCTGATCCACGGGGCTCCATGTGAAGGCTGATGTGACACTGAGGGACTTCCACACCAATTCCAGCCAGGAGCCTGGGTGCCCGTCAGGGACTGGGACCTGGCATGTCCAGCCGAAGGGGAGAGGATCCCAATTTCCAGCTCCTGGCTGGAATTGGTGTGGAAGTCCCTCAGTGTCACATCAGCCTTCACATGGAGCCCCATGGATCAGAGCATTGTCCAAAGGGGTCGTTGGGGCAAACAGGGAGATTTAATCTGGCAGCATCTGTAAAACAATATCCCATAACATCAGCTTGTTGTGTCAGAGAACACTTGGCTGCAGGGACATACTCCCATTGTTCCTGCCCAGGTTTCAGGATTCAAACAGTGTTGTCTTTCCCCAGAGCTGTTCCTTCAGCTGCCTCTGGAGGGTCATTTGGACTCTGGACCCACACTCTGGCTCCATTATTAGGACTGCTGGGTCCAAACTCTTTATCTCCATGAACAGAGGTGATTGGAGGTGGATGTCCTTCTTTCACAATTGTTTTTAATACTGCAATATTAATAATTGTACTACCCTGCCATGGTGTTGGAAAACCAAATCTTGTTCATTATTGTTTAACATAAAGACTTACTTCAATTACTCCTTGATAATCTGCATCAATTCCTCCTCCCATGACATCAACACTTTGCAAGGCCAAGCTACAGTGAGCAGTTACCAAACCAAAGCGTCCTGGAGGAATCTGAATTCCTATTCTTGTATTGTTAACTTTCATTTGCTTCTGCTTTTTCCTAATTCATTCCAGTGCATGAAGGTCCAGCCCTGCAGCCTCTGGGGTGGCCCTGTCAGGGGCCATCACACCCAGAACAATTTCCCAGGCAGTCCAAGTCTCACTGTCCATGGTTGTGTTTGCAAATTGGGTGCAGCCCTGCACACCCAGGGGTTTCCATTTCCCCAGTGGGCCCATTGTTAAGGGCATGGAACACATCTGGGAGATGGGTTCTCCACCAGGACAGGTTCCCATCTCCTCATTTCATGAACTTCTCTTTTAACAACTCCTTCACCTGTTCAACCAATCCTGCAGCTTGTAGATAGTCTGGTACATGAAAAACCCAGCAGTCTTAATCCCTGTGTTTTTCACAGGAACAGACAAAGCATTCCACATCATAGTATCACCAAACCCTATAAAAACAGCCAATTTCACCCCGTCCTCTTTTATTCCTTGTATACAATTCACAAAGTTTACCATTGACATTTGGGTCTTTGCCAGTTCTTTTTTGTAGGGTATTTAGTGTTACAGTGAGCAGCCAAAGCTCACAAATCAGTACTGTCAACATTATTTCACATTATCTATTTATTATTATGTATATAAATATATATCATTGTGTTATATTATTATCATTATCATTATCATCATTATCATCATTATTATAATTATTATCATCATTGTTCTTGTTGTTGTTTCATTTGCACAAACAAATCTCAGCTCAAGGCTATAACCTTCTTCTGTCACTCCACATGGGAGTGTTCCAAAAACAATTGTTCCTTCTGTTGGTGCTTTTTCCTATGTGCTGTTAACAAAATCCATCCTTGTCTTCCCAAACCCACAAGTTCTTTTCCTTTTTCCACATGCAATTTTTGGATTCATTTTAAGGCTGATTTACTAAAATATGGATATGATCTGGTATCAATATCCAACTGAGACAGACAAAGACTCTTTAACTGTTTTAGGGTTAAAAAGTGTATGTTTATTCACAGCGATGGGCTGATGTGTCAGGTCACCCCTTAATACACACGGCCCCGAGCACAGGTGAATACAGGCTTTTTATTGACAGAAGTATTGAATACAAATACATATTCATGACCCAGTTCCCACCAACTTTTCACTTCCTGTGCTACTTCGGAAAAAAAGCAATTAAGCATGGGTAGTTTGATCCTTGAAATGGATCGGTGGACTTTTTATGAGGAGGGGTCATAGAAAGGAGGAAGGGATATGGCTCTTCCTCGTTCTGACCTTTCTACCTTTTCAATGCAAAGTGACAAATGGACCCTTGGCTGGGCTCCTTGTTTCATATCTTCAAGGAGTTTCTGATTTGCAACTGGCTTATGTTCTTGAAGTTCTTTACCAGATACTTTATTTCTCATTATAAGCCCAACTGAACAAGCATAAAGTTGACAATTAGTTATTAGCAATGCTTAACCTCTATTTTAGCAAGGCCTCTCTATCTACCTTTAATTTTAGCAAGGACCATCTGTTGATTTTAATTAGAGTTAGCAAGGCTTTTTTTTAATTAAGGCCTCAGCTTCTCTATAATCTTAAATTCTTCCAAGTTTGTGTCTCACCATGCCCCTCTGCTTTTTGTGTGTTTTGTTGTAAAAAGGCAGAATTGGCAGGATTCAGTTCTGAGGCCGATTCTGCAGCTGCTGCCTTGTGGGGCTGGTGCTGTCCCTATGCAGGCCCAGGTATTTCTCCTGCAGCTTCCTCTGTGGGGGCTATAGGAAAACTTAAGGGGAAAGTATTTTATTATCTTTCCTTGGTTAATCTGTTAGTCACCTCCCTCCGCCTAAGATGGACTTGATGCGAAAAATTGGGACAGGGAGCGATTGGTTACTAAAACAAAAAATGTGATTGGCTTTAGGCAGTGGCATTGGGGGCAGCTCCCTCCCAGCTTCAGCGCAGGGACCCCTCCAGCCCCGGGCCTTGGGGCACTGTCAGCACCCGCTGCTCCAGCCACGGCTTCTGCTGGCACTGACAGCAACAACCAAACTGGGGCTGGTCCCGAGGGAGCAGCAGCAGTGCCTGGATCTGATCCCTCAGCCTGGGGCAGGGCCCCTGGGGGAACAGAGGGCACAGCAAGAGGGACAAAACCAGTCAGGGTCAGAGATTAGAAAAAGCCAGACCTGGGAGCAGGAACAGCTGCTTCATTGGACTCTTGGAGAAAGCTCTTTGCTGGGTCAAAGCACTGAAAGGTGTGAAAGGCAGAGAGGAGGCCACACCAAACAATGCTCCTGTTTTCACACCCTCCTGTAATAAATGGAAATGATTTGTGCTAACTAAATTGTAACTACTTGGAAAGTTATTATTAGAAGCAATCAAGGGAATTGGTGTTACAAGGCAGATGGACCCCTCTACAGATGTTACATGTTAAAATTAAGGTACAGAATGAAGTTTTGAGATAATAAATGTCCTAAAACAAAATCGACCATGAGATGGATAAACAAACGACTTTAGGCATAAGGACTGAAAATTATAAAATATAAGACTTACATAACACAACGCTTAGGACGCACGTGCAACCTGTGAGGTTATCCAGAGGACAACAAGGATGAGTGTAAGCCTTCATCCAAAAGACCACCGAAAAAAAACTGAAGACCCCCTAGCAACAAGTGAAGCATGCTCCATGAAGAAGAGTGATGTAAAGTTAAAGAATCATAAATTGGAGGAGACTTACTGGAAACATGAATGAATATTTATAAGCATAGACTATATAAGATTACTTTGAATTGCTTTGTTTTGTACATGAGGCTGGGTGTGAAGCCCTCCCCGTACCCCAGTCAGTCTTGCTTATGCTTTAATCATACTTAATTACAGGCAAGCTACATTCATATATACGTATATATATATTTTCATATATATATATGTATATATGTATATATGTATATGAATATATTCACTAAATTGTAATCTTTCACTAAATTGTGTTCCTTCTATATCAAATTGCTATTCTATCCATTAAATTGTATTATTTTATTGAATTGTATTTTTGTATTCAACTCACTAAATTTTATCATTTTTTTCCAGGTTATTAAACTGCTGTTAACTCAATAGTCCTATCCTAGTTGTCCAAATTTCAATTTCATTTATAACACTGCCCTTGGGTGAGTTACAGCCACAGTGAGAGGGAGGAGGAGATGATCCCACCCATGGCTGCGGCTGGGTCCAGACATTCATGGAGATAAAGCTGAGCCAGAGGTTCAGCATCTCTCCCAAAATCACAGAATCACAGAATGCCTTGGCTTGGAAGTGACCTTAAAGTTCATCTCATTCCACCCTCTGCCATGGGCAGGGACACCTTCCACTATCTCAGGCTGCTCCAAGCCCTGTCCAGCCTGGCCTTGGACACTTCCAGGGATCCAGGGGCAGCCACAAATTCTCTGGGCAAGCTCTGATCTCTGCCCAGGTGAGCAGGGACAGGACCCAAGGGAACAGCTGGAGCTGGGCCGGGGCAGGGCTGGGCTGGAGATCAGCAAAAGCTTCTTCCCCCACAGGGGGCTGGGGCACTGCCCAGGCTCCCCAGGGAATGGGCACGGCCCTGAGGCTGCTGCAGCTCCAGGAGCCTTTGGCCAGCGCTGCCAGGGATGCACAGGCTGCGATTGTTGGGGTGTCTGTGCAGGGCCGGGGACTGGACTCCATGATCCCAATGGGTCCCTCCCAGCTCAGCCCCTTGTGCAATTCTCACCCTTTGGCTCAGCCTTTGTGTCCCCTCGAGGCGCTGTCAGAGCTGATGCGGTGGGGCAGGAGTGGGGCAGCCCCAGCGTTCCCCTGGCAGTGACACCACAGCCGGGGCAGCCCCAGTGTTCCCCTGGCAGTGACACCAGAGCTGTGGCAGCCCCAGTGTTCCCCTGGCAGTGACACCAGAGCTGTGGCAGCCCCAGCATTCCCCTGGCAGTGACACCACAGCCAGGGCAGCCCCAGCGTTCCCCTGGCAGTGACACCACAGCTGTGGCAGCCCCAGTGTTCCCCTGGCAGTGACACCAGAGCTGTGGCAGCCCCAGCATTCCCCTGGCAATGACACCACAGCCAGGGCAGCCCCAGCGTTCCCCTGGCAGTGACACCACAGCCGGGGCAGCCCCAGCGTTCTCTCCCTGGAGATGCTCCAAGGGAAGCATCCAGAGCCGCGTCCAGTCAGCAGAACTGAGTGGCCACTGAGCACCCCCGGCCTGGGCTGCTGTGGATTCCTCTGCAGACAGCTCAGGGAAGGTCCCCTTGGCCACCTGCACAGTGCCACAGACAAGTGTCACACACAGTTACAGAGCTCTGCCCAGAGCTGCCAGCAGGAATCAATTAAAAAAAAAATTAAAAAATTAAAACCACAAAAAAAACAAGAAAAAGAGGACTCCTCCCAGCAGATCCTTTCCATCCTTCAGTTTTCACATCTGCATGTGCACAAGACCTGGGGCTGCAAAAAATGAGGCTTCATTGGCACATTTGCAGGAAAAGCAAGTTTAGGACAGGTTATCAGCAGAACTGTTCTCAGCTGGGTGAAAAAGGCCCCTTTGGCAGCTGCAGGGCCATTGAAAATGCACACCCTCAGGCCATGGGGGAGAAAAGGGCTCTGAATTCCCCTCCCCTCACACACAAACCCTGCTCCCAAGCTGCTCCCCACACAGGATTCTACTGGAAGACTGTGGAAAGCTGAGAGTTGACTCTGGCTTCTCCATGTTCCGTGTCCTAAAGCTGCCTGGGAGAAGAAATTTAGGGTCAACTCCACTGGCACAATCCCTCCTGGCCCAGGGCACAGCGCCAAGAAGGTCTTTGCTCCTCCCTCGGCCCTCCCTGAGGAGGATGGCAGGGCTTGCAGTTTTATGGCATTTGTCCTTGCTGCCCCTCATGTCCCACTACCCCACAAAGAGCCCCGAGCCACCCGTGAGGGACAGGCCCTGCTGTGCCAGGCCTGGGCTCAGGGCTTGGCCTTTCTGCTTCCTCCAACCCAGCCAGGGCTGGCTCAGCATTGCAGTTCCCTGTGCTGTGCCCCAAGTTCGCTCGGCCCCTGCTGGAAAGGGACTTGAGGTACCTTGATCCCCTCGGGCAGTGCATGGGAGAAAACAACAAACTTCCCAGGAGGGGGGAAACAAACTTTTACTTGCAAAATTTAGAGAATGAAGTACTCGGGAAATCATAAAGTGACATGGAATTACAGTAAAGCACTTCACAGAGCACTGACTAAGCAAACTCTAACCCGTCCAACTTCGAGTTATACAGATTTGGAGAAAAGGAATTCAAGAGAAGAGAGAGGGACAGAGATCCACAGTCGGCCTTGGATCCAGTGCCGTCTCAGCTGCTGTGAGCTCCAGGGCTGTGGCACATGTCAGTGTCTGTAAGAGACGCTTTCGGGGTGTGGACGTCCAGGGACACAGCAGAGACCTCTATAATCAAGTTAAATGTTAGTAGTTTATTTCAGGGCGTGGGAGAGAGAGAGAACCTGCTAGGAACCAGCAGACGAAGCTCAAAGCAGGCTCAGAGGGAACAATACAAAAGGGAGTAAAATATGAATACATGAGTTCTAGATTTAAGATAGCTAAGAAAGAGAGTAACAGAACAGAAGTGAGAGAGCTGGGAAAAGAGCATAAAGAAGTAAAAAGAGCAGGAAAAAGAGTGTAGAAAAAGTGAGGCAAGAGAGACAAGAGAGCGTAGCAAGAGTGACCAAGAGCAAGCAAGAAGAGTCTTATAAACGAGGCTCGAGACTTTTTGGTGTAATTAAAGCCTGGCCTGTTTATTAATACTGAGCTGCAGCCGAAGGCAGACACAGGCTAGCCCCGTGTACTACACGCTACAGACCGGGACAGCAACAATGTATCAAACAAGAACTCACGAACAGTACAGAAAAAAACCCCACAAGATAAGAAAGAAAACGCCCCCGCTAATGTGTAACACCCTGTTTTATACCCTCCCTCAGGCTTGGATTGGTCCGTTTTGGATCCGTCTTAGGATTGGCTGCTTTCTTGGGCTCTGGTTGGTCCATAGCTACGTTCATCCTGGTCCAATCATTTTCCCAGGGCGTCGAATGATTGGTGGATATTTCTTCCAATCCTTTCTCACTCTGTTGATGACATCATGTTCTTGAATGTTCCACTCCATGTCCCCATAAGCCCTCTTATATCTCTTACCAATCCCCATTTTATCTGCCCAACCCCCAATCCAATACCAACCCCGAACATCTAAAACTACACTCAACAATTATCTTAACACTCCTACAACATAATTAAACATATCAATTAACTCTCTAACAACTTTAATTAATCTCCCAAGTTCAAAAAAAAATCCCTTATAACAAGCACATAGCAAGAAAGCAAGCTCTCCTTTACAATTGCTTATATAACCTATACATTGAATATTTTATTCCTTCACTAACCAATCTTTCTAAGTATACTAATACAGTAACATTTGTGTGTGACCTATAGAAATCGCTGCTTTTGCATATTTTTAGTTATCTCAGGGTCCTTCAGACCTTTCCTTATAAGGCTGGGAAGAGGGGTCTTAGCTTAGTTTTATTGGGGGAAAGAATGTGTTCTGGCATACCAGACCGGCTTCTTTGAATTATTCAAACTGTTCTTTCATTTGTATTTCTTCCTGAGCCTTTCTGGATAAGGAGTCATATTTATAATTTCTTTCTAATTCTACCTTCCCAACAAGTGTCACACCCGTGTCACAGCCTCACCTGCTGTGGTTCCTCTCCCAGGTGGGGTTTTTGGGGTGCCAGGGGCTTGGCAGCCACTTTGGGGCTGGAGCAGAGGCTGCAGTGGCTGGGCTGGGGCAGTGACTGCACCACCCATGCAGAACTTGTTCTGCCCCCCAAACACACCCTGGAGAAATCTGAGGCCATTCATCATTTCTCTGCTCTCCAGCACCAAGGCAACGCACTCTGGCTGCAGCTCTGAGCTCATGCCCATGGCAACTACCCCTGACAATGGGGCTCCATAGAGCTGCTCTCAGGAACCCCCCAAGAGCTGGGAAGTGCCCCAAAACTGCCTCAGAAATGTGGGATACCCCAAAATCTCTTCAGGAATGTGGAATATCCAAAAACTCACTCAATAATGGACACGCCCTCCCTTCATTATTCCCAAACTTTGGCTGTCTCATTGCAGGCCCCACCCCACATCCCCAATCCCAACCCCAACCCATCCCATCCCTGCTGGACATCAAGACCCACTTCCCAAGCCTGATCTCCCCCACTTCACACCTCCCAAACTCCATCACACCTATCCTGCCCCACCCAATGCCCATGTCACACCCCTGATCTGCATCCCACTTCACCCAATCCCCTTCCAACCCCATTCCACCTGATGCCTTCAGAAGGCTGACCTAGAACAGAGGATAGACAGAGCTAAGAATAAAGTTTATTAAAAGGCCTTAAAGGATACACCTTGGGCAGTACAAGAGCCTGCCCAGGGCTACACCCAAAATGGACCAAAAATGGTCAAAAAAAACCCAACAAACCAACTCATCATGAGGCCTCACATTTTTAGAAGTTTAGGTCTATCTGGATATTGGGGTTCATGGTCCAATTATAGCTTCAGATGATGAAGTCCTGTCCTTCTTGTTTTCTCTCTTCAGTCCACCCTTGTTTATGCTTTTGAGCCTGAAACGTGTAATGATTGTCCTTGGTATCAAGCTAGAAAAGGAATTGTTTTGTCTACCTACTCTGTGAAGAGAGCTCAGTAACAAAACAGGAAGTTCAAAAATACAAACCTAGACAGTGCAAAATATGAAAAATATGGAAGCTAAAACTTAAGGCATCACACCCTGAGGGGTTGTGGAATCCAATAGTTTTCAGAGGCACTGTGCAGTTTTCAGTGGCATTGAGTAGTTTTGAGGTGACAGATAAAACTCTTGTTGCTTTGAGTGCCAAAAAATGGAGAAAACTCCACCAAATAGCTCCACAACCCCCAAGTATTTCCCTGAATACCAGATTACCTTGAAGCACTAGTAAAGTGTGAGGCTCTAGCTGCCTTTGATGAATTTGTAGACTTTTACCCCAATTTTGTGTGTTTTAAAGGGATGAAGATGAATCAAAAGATAATCGGAACAAAACAAAAGGACCACCAGCCCAGTGTCTTCCCAACACAGATCACTGGGAACGTGGGTCATCAGGGTTCTGCCCAACGTGGGTCCTCTGATGGGGGATGGAGTTGGGGCAGCACACAAAGCTCTTCCTGCACTTGGAGCACTCACAGGGCTTCCCTTACTGGTGCCTCTGTTGGTGTCTGGTCAAGTTAGAGCTCTGGGTGAAGCTCTTCCCACACTGGGGGCACTTGTAGAGCTTCTCCCCGGTGTGGATGCGCCGGTGGGTGATGAGGTGAGAGTTTCGCTTGAAGCCCTTCCCGCACTCAGGGCAGCGGAAGGGCCTCTCCTCTGTGTGAATCCGCTGGTGCACGAGGAGAGTGGAGCTGATGCGAAACCTCTTCCCACACTGGAGACAGTCAAAGGGCCTCTCCCCAGTGTGGAGCATCTGGTGAATGGTCAGTTGGGACCTCTGGCTGAAGGTCATCCCACATTCCGCACACTCATAGGGCTGTTCCCCAGTGTGGGTCCTCTGGTGGATGGTCAGGTGGGAGCTGTTTCTGAAGCTCTTCCCACACTGGGGACACTCGTAGGGCCTCTCCCCAGTGTGGATCCGCCGGTGCCTGACAAGGGTGGAGTTGTGCTTGAAGCCCTCCCCACAGTCAGGGAAGCAGAAGGGCCTCTCATCTGTGTGAATCCGCTGGTGAATGAGGAGATGAGAGCTCCTCTGAAACCTCTTCCCACACTCAGAACACTCGTAGGACCTCTCCCTAGTGTGGATGTGCTGGTGACGGATGAGTTCGGAGTTGCAGCTGAAGCCCTTCCCACATTTCCCACACTCATAGGCCCATTCCCCAGTGTGGATCATCTGGTGGCGGATCAGTTTGCTGCTCCAGCTGAAGCTCTTCCCACACTACAAGCACTTGTAGGGCTTCTCCCCATCCTGAAGCTGCTCATGGACCACCAGCTCAGAGCCCCGGCTGGATCTCCAGCTGCCTTCCGGACACAGGATGGGTCTTTCCTCCTCAGAGCACCCTGGTCTGGGTTTGGATCCCCTCTTCCTGTGGGATCTCTGAAGCTTTTCCTCCCCGTGGGATTCCTGGAATGTGGAGCTGCTGAAGACAGCCTCTTCCATGAGGTTTTGCTGTGAGGATTTGTCCTCCCTGGTCTCCATCCTAAGTTCCTTGTCTGGGGGAGGAAGGATAAGGAGAGGATGGGATTTGCCTCTGTGTCAGAGGGAAGGGGAAGGAGATCCCCCCAGTGCGTCCCCGGCAGGATGGTATCAGCAGCGGGGTTGTTCTGCAGCTGGGGCCATGCTGGGCTGGGAGATGGAGCAGGAGAGAGGGGGAAAGGGGCACTGACTTCCTCCTCACCTGCCTGGGTGTCCCGGGGCATCTTCCTCTTCCTCACAGCGTCCTTCTCCATCCAGACAAGGTTTGGGATTGGGAAATCCTGGTTTGGGAGAAAACAAGGAATGAGCACAATGAGTTTGAATGTCTCTTGGCCCAAGTCCCTCTCTAGAAGCCACTGGATATCTGAGGTGTCTTGGTTTGAAAGGAAAGGTGTTTGCTAAGGAAGGCAGAAACCTCCACAGAAATTGATAAAAATGTAAGCAACAACCCCCTCTGAATTATTATAATCTTGATATCAAAGTGCTCTCAGATATTGCTATAGGAATACAAATATTTCTTTACTAAAGAAAGAAAAATGAAAATGCAGCAGGACAAAAAAAACAACAAAAAAACAACTCACTGAGAGAATCAGAATACAACCTGACACCCTGTTGGTCAGGGTGTTGGAAGCAGTCTGATTAAATGGTGGCTACAGTCCGCATGGAGTGACAGATGTGGTTCTGTTGAAGCAATGATCCCATAGAAGGCTGTAGCTTACCTCTGAAGTTCCGGTGCTGTAGATGCGTCTTCTCTCTCCTCTGGGATACAAGTGGAGAAAGACTGCCTGTGGTGTTCTGATGCTCAGATTATATCCAGTAGGAATGTTTGGCTCCTCACCCTGGGTGGAGCATCTCACGATGGAATGATGTCATTTTATCAGTCATGCTGTGAGACTCAATGGCCCATTACCAGAAGCTATCCCCCTGGAGGGAGGATGGGTGGTGGGAGAGATAAAGAACACTGCCCCACCCAGTTTTAACAGCTGGCCCATTAACAGAAGACATCCCCCCCATTATGAGGGATGGGTAATGAAAGAGATAATGAAAACTGCCCCCCCTGGTTTTAACAGATGGTGATAGAATGCATACTTTTGGTTACATCTTGCATTGCAACCTAAGACATGAGATCCATAAAGACCTCCCAAACACCAAGATTCAGCCCTGAAAATGCCTTCCAGGAGTTCCCCATCTCTGGTCTCCCTCCTTTGGTGTTCAGGGTTTCCTCCCTGTCCCAGCTGCTGAGGGTCACGCTTTTACTGGGGGTCCCCTGTCTACTCGGTCCCTGACCTCTTCAGGCTGCTGGGAGTGCCAGGAATTTGAAATGTTCCCCCTATTTCTATCTTCTCACTTAGGGATGCTGGTACCCCCCAGCATCCCCCCAAGGGGCATTTTCCACTCAGCTCTGGAGTTCTTCATTCTCCAAACATCCTCCCCAAAAAACCCAACCCCTGAGGGACCCCTCAGGATATCTGGGCCGAGCTCCCCCTCCCCAGGCACCTGCCGGATTGGGGGGTGGGGGATGATGATCCCACAAGTAGGGGGCTATGAATTCAGAGAGTGCTCAACCTCGTGGTTCCTTCTATTTTTCCTGATCCACTTTTGTCCCTCCTTCAGGCTGAAGAAGCTGCTCAAGGAGTCAGAAGCAAAACTCCAAGACCCTTGGAGCTTCAGTCGGCCCCACTGAGGACAGGGACTGCCAAAGGCTCCCCAGGCACTGGTGAGAGCAGATTCTGGAGGCCAGGATTGCCGGGAGCCAAAGGCTCTGAGCAGGGAACTGCAATGCTGAGCAAGCCCTGGCTGGGTTGGAGGAAGCAGAAAGGCCAAGCCCTGAGCCCAGGCCTGGTACAGCAGGGTCTGTCCCTCACGGGTGGCTCAGGGCTCTTTGTGGGGCAGTGGGACATGAGGGCAGCAAGGACAAATGCCATAAACCTGTGTGACACTCTAGATCCTTATGGTACCAAGGGGCCAGTGGGACACTGTGGGAAGTTGTGGAACCAAGGGGATCATTTTGGCACTCTTGGGCCCATAGAACCAAGGGACCAGTGGGACACTCTGGAGCCTTATGGAAACAAGAGGCCACTGTGAGTCTGCAGGGCTGTAACACCCCAGAACACTTCAATGCTGGTGGTAACCAAAGGTTCCTGTGCTTGAGTTTAGTGCACAGGAGGAACACCAACCAGATATTCTCAGAATGGACAGATGCAAAGAATATTCTTGGTAGGAAGGGACCCACAAGGACCATCAAGTCCAACTCTTAAGTGAATAGCCCCACAAAGATTGAACCCACAACCTCGGTGATGCTGGCACCATTCTCTGACCAACTGAGCAAAAAGATCAAAATGATACAGAATTTAACTGGCAGAATATAGACAATCATGGAACTATGGCAAAGGGTTTAATACAACATCCAACTGAACATACAACTCTTACCATAGCATTAAGTTTACCAACTTAGCTCATTTAACCTAAAAAGTGTTAACCCTTAAGATTTTGGGTAACATTAAGATATCCAAAAATGTTCCAGGTATGTAGGATAAGAAGGAGAAGAAAAAGAGACCAGAAAGACAGAAGATCTACAGAAAAGCATTTCCAGGATGATCCCAGTCACTCCCAGTACAATCGCAGTCACTCTCAGGTATGAGCTGTTGCACCCAGTCACTCGCAGTATGGTTCCAGTCACTCCCAGATCCTCCCAGCATGATTCCAGTCATGGCCAGAGTGACTCCCTGTCACTCTCAGGATGGGCCCAGTTGCTCCCAGTCACCTCCAGAATGCTTCCAGTCACAGCCAGCACCTTTCCATTCCATTTGCTCCCAGTAGGATCCCAGTTAGTTCCACTAGGATCCCAGTATGACCCCAGCATGGGCACAGCTGCTCCCATGATTATCCAGTGTGGTTCCAGTACTCCCATTTACCTGCACTGTGGTTTCAGTCTCTCCCTGTCTATCCCAGTAACTCTCAGTCACTCCTCAGGTGCTTCCAGCCTGATCCCAGTTGCTCCCAGCCACTCCCAGTCATCCTGAGTGCAGTTACAGTTGCTGCCAGTATGGTCCCAGTCTTGCCCAGCATGGCCCAGCTGCTCCCACTGTGTTCCTGGCAGGATGCCAGTTGCCCTCAGCATGGTTCCAGTTGCTCCCTGTTCCTCCCAGTGTGATCCCAGTTGCACCCAGTTGCCCCCAGTATAGTCTCTGTCCCTCCCCAAATGATCCCAGCCGCTCCCAGCATGGTCCCAGTCACACTCAGTTGCCCCCAGTGCAGACCCAGTCACTCCTACTTGCTCCCAGTTGTCTGCAGCACAGGGTCCCAGTTGTCCCCAGCACAGTTCCCATTGTTCCCAGTGTGTTCCCAGTGTCATGGGGTAGCTTTACCTTTAAGACAGCTTTGAGAGTTAAGGAAGTTGAAGCTGCTGGTGGCTGATGGGAGTTTTTCCTCCTGACCAATTATCAGTCATTTCCAAGAATTGACAGCAGTTCTGACCATTAAAAAGTGAATTCAACTTGTAAACACTCCCTTAAGATGTACAGTCAGAGACCTCTTGCCTTCTTTGGTTTCTGGCTTCTGAGAAGGTAACAAGGCTCTGTGGTAGCCTCCTCCACTCCCCTTCCCCTTTCTCTCTCGGCCGAAGAAGGCTGCAGAGGATGGGGGGGGGGGGGGGCGGGGGGAGGAAAGGAAAGCAGAGCTGGCAGCCTGGTTTAGTTTTCAGTTTCTGCTGCTGGACTGAAACCTGACACCATGAACTCTTGCAGCTTTTCTAAAGCTTTTAATTCTTTTACTACCTGGATAAATGAACCGATTACTCCTTTTGCTCAGAAAAGACAGAGAACGAGAGAGACAATCAACATAAAGAAGACATCATAGAACCACCAAAAACAGTGAGGAAAAGAGTTACGTTTTAAATAAGGGAGAGAGAATAAGAAGATGCTTACAGCTGAAATATCTTTCTGTTAAAGCTATGGAGATGGACAACAGTAGTTTAAAAAGACTCCTTTAATTAATGACTAGAGTATGGGAGGAATAGAGTGTTCAAAGTGTGGTCTTTTGAGAAAAAGAGAGAGTGGTTGTGATACTGTGGGTTGCTGGAAATGGGTAGAGTGAAGATTTTGGAGCCTTGGGGGGGCAAAGGGAAAGCTGTTTTCCAAGAAGGCTCACAGAGACAGATGAAGAGGACTTCTGCCTTTGAATAACTCATCCTTAAAATGGCATCTCTAGACTCATTGACCCATGCACACCTCGGAGTGATGTGAAGTGGGAGGAGTGAACTCTGATAACAGATTTCCGAGCAGCTGGCATTAGAGAAATAGAAAACTATAACAAAAATAGTTTTCTTGTGAGAAACTCCATAAATTGGCAGAAAGAGACTTCTGTTTCTCTACAAAGACTGATGAAAAGACTCTAGCAAGAACTGAGACTGTTTTTGACCACCAAAGTTCTAAAGTTGTTTTTTGTCTCTATGTTATCATGTGTACAAACAAATAGTCAAGTAGTGAGAGATAAAGGGGTTTTCTGGAAGTTTATTCTGGTGTTCTTATTCTTGTGGTTTGTTAATAAACTGTCTTTATTCCTTTTAAGTTTTAAGCCTGTTTTGCTCTTGTTCTAATCCATATCTCACAGCAAAAAATAAGTAATTTTTTTAGTTATTGGTTTAAAACCACGACACCCAGTCATCCCCAGTATGGGCACAGACACCCCCAGTATATCCCAGTTGGCCTCAGCATGTCCATAGCCATTCCCAGACACTCCTAGTAATCCCAGTCAAGTGCTTCTTATCCCAGTATGATCTCAGGCGCAGTACATCCCAGCTGAGCATTCCCTGAATTCACAGCCTCCCATCCGTGGGATCTTCACCCCACCATCCCACAGGTGACTGGGAAAGGCAAGCTCGGCCCAGATATCCTGGGGGGTTCCTGGGTTGGGTTTTGGCGGGGGGGGATGTTTGGAGAATGAAGAACTCCAAAGCTGAGTGGAAAAGGCCCCTTGGGGGGACATTGGGGGATCCCAGTGGCTGCTGCTGGCAGAGGCAGCCTGGAGGAGCAGAGCTCTGTGATCCCCAGGACCCCAAAGTGGGGAGCCCAGAGAGGGGGAGAGCCGCGACTGGTGGGACACTCAACAGCCTGGAGAGGGGCAGGGGGGGGGAGTCTCCACGGACCCCCTGCACCCCCAAGAAGAGAATAAGGGGAGCAGGGACCCTGGGACCCCAAAAACTTCCAGCATCCCTAAGTGTTGAGATGGAAACAGGGGAAACTTTTTAGATTCCTGGCACTCCCAGCAGCCTGAAGAGGTCAGGGACCAAGTAGTCGGGGGACCCCCAGTACACACTTGACCCCAAGGAGCTGGGACAAGGAGGAAACCCTGAACACCAAAAGGGAGAAAACAGAGATGGGGAACACCTGGAAGGCATTTTCAGGGCTGAATTTTGGTGGTGTAAAATTTTTATGGACCCCATGTCTTGGGTTGCAATGCAAGATGTAACCAAAAGTATGCATTCTATCACCATCTGTTAAAACCTGGTGGGGCAGTTTTCATTATCTCTTTCATCACCCATCCCTCATAATGGGGGGGATGTCTTCTGTTAATGAGCCAGCTGTTAAAACTGGGTGGGGCAGTGTTCTTTATCTCTCCCACCACCCATCCTCCCTCCAGGGGGATAGCTTCTGGTAATGGGCCATTGAGTCTCACAGCATGACTGATAAAATGACATCATTCCATCGTGAGATGCTCCACCCAGGGTGAGGAGCCAAACATTCCTACTGGATATAATCTGAGCATCAGAACACCACAGGCAGTCTTTCTCCACTTGTATCCCAGAGGAGAGAGAAGACGCATCTACAGCACCGGAACTTCAGAGGTAAGCTACAGCCTTCTATGGGATCATTGCTTCAACAGAACCACATCTGTCACTCCATGCGGACTGTAGCCACCATTTAATCAGACTGCTTCCAACACCCTGACCAACAGGGTGTCAGGTTGTATTCTGATTCTCTTAGTGAGTTGTTTTTTTGTTGTTTTTTTTTTGTCCTGCTGCATTTTCATTTTTCTTTCTTTAGTAAAGAAATATTCGTATTCCTATATCAATATCTGAGAGCACTTTGATATCAAGATTATAATAATTCAGAGGGGGTTGTTGCTTACATTTTTATCAATTTCAGTGGAGGCTTCTGCCCTCCTTAGCAAACACCTTTCCTTTCAAACCAAGACACCTCAGATATCCAGTGGCTTCTAGAGAGGGACTTGGGCCAAGAGACATTCAAACTCATTGTGCTCATTCCTTGTTTTCTCCCAAACCAGGATTTCCCAATCCCAAACCTTGTCTGGATGGAGAAGGACGCTGTGAGGAAGAGGAAGATGCCCCGGGACACCCAGGCAGGTGAGGAGGAAGTCAGTGCCCCTTTCCCCCTCTCTCCTGCTCCATCTCCCAGCCCAGCATGGCCCCGGCTGCAGGACAACCCCGCTGCTGATACCATCCTGCCGGGGACGCACTGGGGGGATCTCCTTCCCCTTCCCTCTGGCACAGAGGCAAATCCCATCCTCTCCTTATCCTTCCTCTCCCAGACAAGGAACTTAGGATGGAGACCAGGGAGGACAAATCCTCACAGCAAAACCTCATGGAAGAGGCTGTCTTCAGCAGCTCCACATTCCAGGAATCCCATGGGGAGGAAAAGCTTCAGAGATCCCACAGGAAGAGGGGATCCAAACCCAGACCAGGGTGCTCTGAGGAGGAAAGACCCACCCTGTGCCGGGAAGGCAGCCGGAGATCCAGCCGGGGCTCTGAGCTGGTGGTCCATGAGCAGCTTCAGGATGGGGAGAAGCGCTACAAGTGCTTGGAGTGTGGGAAGAGCTTCAGCCGGAGCAGCAAACTGATCCGCCACCAGATGATCCACACTGGGGAATGGGCCTATGAGTGTGGGAAATGTGGGAAGGGCTTCAGCTGCAACTCCGAACTCATCCGTCACCAGCGCATCCACACTGGGGAGAGGTCCTACGAGTGTTCTGAGTGTGGGAAGAGGTTTCAGAGGAGCTCTCATCTCCTCGTGCACCAACGGATTCACACAGATGAGAGGCTCTTCTGCTGCCCTGACTGTGGGGAGGGCTTCAAGCACAACTCCACCCTCGTCAGGCACCGGCGGATCCACACTGGAGAGAGGCCCTACGAGTGTCCCCAGTGTGGGAAGAGCTTCAGAAACAGCTCCCACCTGACCATCCACCAGAGGACCCACACTGGGGAACAGCCCTATGAGTGTGCGGAATGTGGGATGACCTTCAGCCAGAGGTCCCAGCTGACCGTTCACCAGATGATCCACACTGGGGAGAGGCCCTATGAGTGTCTCCAGTGTGGGAAGAGGTTTCGCATCAGCTCCACTCTCCTCGTGCACCAGCGGATTCACACAGAGGAGAGGCCCTTCCGCTGCCCTGAGTGCGGGAAGGGCTTCAAGCGAAACTCTCACCTCATCACCCACCGGCGCAGCCACACCGGGGAGAAGCTCTACAAGTGCCCCCAGTGTGGGAAGAGCTTCACCCAGAGCTCTAACTTGACCAGACACCAACAGAGGCACCGGTAAGGGAAGCTCTGCGAGTGCCCCAAGTGCAGGAAGAGCTTTGTGTGCTGCCCCAACTCCATCCCCCATCAGAGGACCCACGTTGGGCAGAACCCTGATGACCCACGTTCCCAGTGATCTGTGTTGGGAAGACACTGGGCTGGTGGTCCTTTTGTTTTGTTCCGATTATCTTTTGATTCATCTTCATCCCTTTAAAACACACAAAATTGGGGTAAAAGTCTACAAATTCATCAAAGGCAGCTAGAGCCTCACACTTTACTAGTGCTTCAAGGTAATCTGGTATTCCGGGAAATACTTGGGGGTTGTGGAGCTATTTGGTGGAGTTTTCTCCATTTTTTGGCACTCAAAGCAACGAGAGTTTTATCTGTCACCTAAAAACCACTCAATGCCACTGAAAACTGCACAGTGCCACTGGAAACTATTGGATTCCACAACCCCTCAGGGTGTGATGCCTTAAGTTTTAGCTTCCATATTTTTCATATTTTGCACTGTCTAGGTTTGTATTTTTGAACTTCCTGTTTTGTTACTGAGCTCTCTTCACAGAGTAGGTAGATAAAACATTTCCTTTTCTAGCTTGATACCAAGGACAATCATTACAAGTTTCAGGCTCAAAAGCATAAACAAGGGTGGACTGAAGAGAGAAAACAAGAAGGACAGGACTTCATCATCTGAAGCTATAATTGGACCATGAACCCAAATATCCAGATGGACCTAAACTTCTAAAAATCTGAGACCTCGTGATGAGTTGGTTTGTTGGGTTTTTTTTTGACCATTTTTGGTCCATTTTGGGTGTAGCCCTGGGCAGGCTCTTGTACTGCCCAAGGTGTATCCTTTAAGGCCTTTTAATAAACTTTATTCTTAACTATGTCTAGCCTCTGTTCTAGGTCAGCCTTCTGAAGGCATCAGGTGGAATGGGGTTGGAAGGGGATTGGGTGAAGTGGGATGCAGATCAGGGGTGTGACATGGGCATTGGGTGGGGCAGGATAGGTGTGATGGAGTTTGGGAGGTGTGAAGTGGGGGAAATCAGGCTTGGGAAGGGGGTCTTGATGTCCAGCAGGGATGGGATGGGTTGGGGTTGGGATTGGGGATGTGGGGTGCGGCCTGCAATGAGACAGCCAAAGTTTGGGAATAATGAAGGGAGGGCGTGTCCGTTACTGAGTGAGTTTTTGGATATTCCACATTCCTGAAGAGATTTTGGGGTATCCCACATTTCTGAGGCAGTTTTGGGGCATTTCCCAGCTCTTGGGGGGTTCCTGAGAGCAGCTCCATGGAGCCCCATTGTCAGGGGTAGTTGCCATGGGCATGAGCTCAGAGCTGCAGCCAGAGTGCGTTGCCTTGGTGCTGGAGAGCAGAGAAATGATGAATGGCCTCAGATTTCTCCAGGGTGTGTTTGGGGGGCAGAACAAGTTCTGCATGGGTGGTGCAGTCACTGCCACAGCCCTGGCACTGCAGCCTCTGCTCCAGCCCCAAAGTGGCTGCCAAGCCCCTGGCACCCCAAAAACCCCACCTGGGAGAGGAACCACAGCAGGTGAGGCTGTGACACGGGTGTGACACTTGTTGGGAAGGTAGAATTAGAAAGAAATTATAAATATGACTCCTTAGCCAGAGAGGCTAAGGAAGAAATACAAATAAAAGAACAGTTTGAATAATTCAAAGAAGCCGGTCTGGTATGCCAGAACACATTCTTTCCCCCAATAAAACTAAGCTAAGACCCCTCTTCCCAGCCTTATAAGGAAAGGTCTGAAGGACCCTGAGATAACTAAAAATATGCAAAAGCAGCGATTTCTATAGGTCACACACAAATGTTACTGTATTAGTATACTTAGAATGATTGGTTAGTGAAGGAATAAAATATTCAATGTATAGGTTATATAAGCAATTGTAAAGGAGAGCTCGCTCTTTTGCTATGGTCTCTTGCTTGCTCTTGGTCTCTCTTGCTTCACTCTTGCTACGCTCTCTTGTCTCTCTTGCCTCACTTTTTCTACGCTCTTTTTCCTGCTCTTTTTACTTCTCTTCTTTATGCTCTTTTCCCAGCTCTCTCACTTCTGTTCTGTTACTCTCTTTCTTAGCTATTTTAAGTCTTGAACTCATGTATTCATATTTTACTCCCTTTTGTATTGTTCCCTCTGAGCCTGCTTTGAGCTTTGTCTGCTGGTTCCTAGCAGGTTCTCTCTCTCCCCCATGCCCTGAAATAAACTACTAGCATCTAATTCAATTATAGAGGTCTCTGCTGTGTCCCGGAACGTCCACACCCCGAAAGCGTCTCTTACAGACACTGACATGTGCCACAGCCCTGGAGCTCACAGCAGCTGAGATGGCACTGGATCCAAGGCCGACTGTGGATCTCTGTCCCTCTCTCTTCTCTTGAATTCCTTTTCTCCAAATCTGTATAACTCGAAGTTGGACGGGTTAGAGTTTGCTTAGTCAGTGCTCTGTGAAGTGCTTTACTGTAATTCCATGTCACTTTATGATTTCCCGAGTACTTCATTCTCTAAGTTTTGCAAGTAAAAGTTTGTTTCCCCCCTCCTGGGAAGTTTGTTGTTTTCTCCCATGCACTGCCCGAGGGGATCAAGGTACCTCAAGTCCCTTTCCAGCAGGGGCCGAGTGAGCTTGGGGCACAGCACAGGGAACTGCAATGCTCAGCAAGCCCTGGCTGGGTTGGAGGAAGCAGAAAGGCCAAGCCCTGAGCCCAGGCCTGGCACAGCAGGGCCTGTCCCTCACGGGTGGCTCGGGGCTCTTTGTGGGGTAGTGGGACATGAGGGGCAGCAAGGACAAATGCCATAAAACTGCAAGCCCTGCCATCCTCCTCAGGGAGGGCCGAGGGAGGAGCAAAGACCTTCTTGGCGCTGTGCCCTGGGCCAGGAGGGATTGTGCCAGTGGAGTTGACCCTAAATTTCTTCTCCCAGGCACTTTAGGACACGGAACATGGAGAAGCCAGAGTCAACTCTCAGCTTTCCACAGTCTTCCAGTAGAATCCTGTGTGGGGAGCAGCTTGGGAGCAGGGTTTGTGTGTGAGGGGAGGGGAATTCAGAGCCCTTTTCTCCCCCATGGCCTGAGGGTCTGCATTTTCAATGGCCCTGCAGCTGCCAAAGGGGCCTTTTTCACCCAGCTGAGAACAGTTCTGCTGATAACCTGTCCTAAACTTGCTTTTCCTGCAAATGTGCCAATGAAGCCTCATTTTTTGCAGCCCCAGGTCTTGTGCACATGCAGATGTGAAAACTGAAGGATGGAAAGGATCTGCTGGGAGGAGTCCTCTTTTTCTTGTTTTTTTTGTGGTTTTAACTTTTTAATTTTTTTTTTAATTGATTCCTGCTGGCAGCTCTGGGCAGAGCTGTGTAATTGTGTCTGACACTTGTCTGTGGCACTGTGCAGGTGGCCAAGGGGACCTTCCCTGAGCTGTCTGCAGAGGAATCCACAGCAGCCCAGGCCGGGGGTGCTCAGTGGCCGCTCAGTTCTGCTGACTGGACGCGGCTCTGGATGCTTCCCTTGGAGCATCTCCAGGGAGAGAACGCTGGGGCTGCCCTGGCTGTGGTGTCACTGCCAGGGGAACACTGGGGCTGCCACAGCTCTGGTGTCACTGCCAGGGGAACACTGGGGCTGCCACAGCTCTGGTGTCACTGCCAGGGGAACACTGGGGCTGCCACAGCTCTGGTGTCACTGCCAGGGGAACACTGGGGCTGCCACAGCTCTGGTGTCACTGCCAGGGGAACGCTGGGGCTGCCCCGGCTGTGGTGTCACTGCCAGGAGAACACTGGGGCTGCCCCACTCCTGCCCCACCGCATCAGCTCTGACAGCGCCTCGAGGGGACACAAAGGCTGAGCCAAAGGGTGAGAATTGCACAAGGGGCTGAGCTGGGAGGGACCCATTGGGATCATTGAGTCCAGCCCCCAGGCCTGCATAGACACCCCAACAATCGCAGCCTGTGCATCCCTGGCAGCGCTGTCCAAAGGCTCCTGGAGCTGCGGCAGCCTCGGGGCCGTGCCCATTCCCTGGGGAGCCTGGGCAGTGCCCCAGCCCCCTGTGGAGGAAGAAGCTTTTGCTGATCTCCAGCCCAGCCCTGCCCCGGCCCAGCTCCAGCTGTTCCCTTGGGTCCTGTCCCTGCTCACCTGGGCAGAGATCAGAGCTTGCCCAGAGAATTTGTGGCTGCCCCTGGATCCCTGGAAGTGTCCAAGGCCAGGCTGGACAGGGCTTGGAGCAGCCTGGGATAGTGGAAGGTGTCCCTGCCCATGGCAGGGAATGGAACGAGATGAACTTTAAGGTCACTTCCAAGCCAAGGCATTCTGTGATTCCGTGATTTTGGGAGAGATGCTGAACCTCTGGCTCAGCTTTATCTCCATGAATGTCTGGACCCAGCCGCAGCCATGGGTGGGATCATCTCCTCCTCCCTCTCACTGTGGCTGTAACTCACACAAGGGCAGTGTTATAAATGAAATTGAAATTTGGACAACTAGGATAGGACTATTGAGTTAACAGCAGTTTAATAACCTGGAAAAAAATGATAAAATTTAGTGAGTTGAATACAAAAATACAATTCAATAAAATAATACAATTTAATGGATAGAATAGCAATTTGATATAGAAGGAACACAATTTAGTGAAAGATTACAATTTAGTGAATATATTCATATACATATATACATATATACATATATATATATGAAAATATATATATACGTATATATGAATGTAGCTTGCCTGTAATTAAGTATGATTAAAGCATAAGCAAGACTGACTGGGGTACGGGGAGGGCTTCACACCCAGCCTCATGTACAAAACAAAGCAATTCAAAGTAATCTTATATAGTCTATGCTTATAAATATTCATTCATGTTTCCAGTAAGTCTCCTCCAATTTATGATTCTTTAACTTTACATCACTCTTCTTCATGGAGCATGCTTCACTTGTTGCTAGGGGGTCTTCAGTCTTTTTTCGGTGGTCTTTTGGATGAAGGCTTACACTCATCCTTGTTGTCCTCTGGATAACCTCACAGGTTGCACGTGCGTCCTAAGCGTTGTGTTATGTAAGTCTTATATTTTATAATTTTCAGGCCTTATGCCTAAAGTCGTTTGTTTATCCATCTCATGGTCGATTTTGTTTTAGGACATTTATTATCTCAAAACTACATTCTGTACCTTAATTTTAACATGTAACATCTGTAGAGGGGTCCATCTGCCTTGTAACACCAATTCCCTTGATTGCTTCTAATAATAACTTTCCAAGTAGTTACAATTTAGTTAGCACAAATCATTTCCATTTATTACAGGAGGGTGTGAAAACAGGAGCATTGTTTGGTGTGGCCTCCTCTCTGCCTTTCACACCTTTCAGTGCTTTGACCCAGCAAAGAGCTTTCTCCAAGAGTCCAATGAAGCAGCTGTTCCTGCTCCCAGGTCTGGCTTTTTCTAATCTCTGACCCTGACTGGTTTTGTCCCTCTTGCTGTGCCCTCTGTTCCCCCAGGGGCCCTGCCCCAGGCTGAGGGATCAGATCCAGGCACTGCTGCTGCTCCCTTGGGACCAGCCCCAGTTTGGTTGTTGCTGTCAGTGCCAGCAGAAGCCGTGGCTGGAGCAGCGGGTGCTGACAGTGCCCCAAGGCCCGGGGCTGGAGGGGTCCCTGCGCTGAAGCTGGGAGGGAGCTGCCCCCAATGCCACTGCCTAAAGCCAATCACATTTTTTGTTTTAGTAACCAATCGCTCCCTGTCCCAATTTTTCACATCAAGTCCATCTTAGGCGGAGGGAGGTGACTAACAAATTAACCAAGGAAAGATAATAAAATACTTTCCCCTAAAGTTTTCCTATAGCCCCCACAGAGGAAGCTGCAGGAGAAATACCTGGGCCTGCACAGGGACAGCACCAGCCCCACAAGGCAGCAGCTGCAGAATCGGCCTCAGAACTGAATCCTGCCAATTCTGCCTTTTTACAACAAAACACACAAAAAGCAGAGGGGCATGGTGAGACACAAACTTGGAAGAATTTAAGATTATAGAGAAGCTGAGGCCTTAATTAAAAACAAGCCTTGCTAACTCTAATTAAAATCAATAGATGGGCCTTGCTAAAATTAAAGGTAGATAGAGAGGCCTTGCTAAAATAGAGGTTAAGCATTGCTAATAACTAATTGTCAACTTTATGCTTGTTCAGTTGGGCTTATAATGAGAAATAAAGTATCTGGTAAAGAACTTCAAGAACATAAGCCAGTTGCAAATCAGAAACTCCTTGAAGATATGAAACAAGGAGCCCAGCCAAGGGTCCATTTGTCACTTTGCATTGAAAAGGTAGAAAGGTCAGAACGAGGAAGAGCCATATCCCTTCCTCCTTTCTATGACCCCTCCTCATAAAAAGTCCACCGATCCATTTCAAGGATCAAACTACCCATGCTTAATTGCTTTTTTTCTGAAGTAGCACAGGAAGTGAAAAGTTGGTGGGAACTGGGTCATGAATATGTATTTGTATTCAATACTTCTGTCAATAAAAAGCCTGTATTCACCTGTGCTCAGGGCCGTGTGTATTAAGGGGTGACCTGACACATCAGCCCATCACTGCGAATAAACATACACTTTTTAACCCTAAAACAGTTAAAGAGTCTTTGTCTGTCTCAGTTGGATATTGATACCAGATCATATCCATATTTTAGTAAATCAGCCTTAAAATGAATCCAAAAATTGCATGTGGAAAAAGGAAAAGAACTTGTGGGTTTGGGAAGACAAGGATGGATTTTGTTAACAGCACATAGGAAACAGAACCAACAGAAGGACAATTGTTTTTGGAACACTCCCATGTGGAGTGACAGAAGAAGGTTATAGCCTTGAGCTGAGATTTGTTTGTGCAAATGAAACAACAACAACAAGAACAATGATGATAATAATTATAATAATGATGATAATGATGATAATGATAATGATAAAAATATAACACAATGATATATATTTATATACATAATAATAAATAGATAATGTGAAATAATGTTGACAGTACTGATTTGTGAGCTTTGGCTGCTCACTGTAACACTAAATACCCTACAAAAAAGAACTGGCAAAGACCCAAATGTCAGTGGTAAACTGCAAATTTTATACAAAGAATAAAGGAGGAAGGAGTGAAATTGGCTGTTTTTATAGGGTTTGGTGATACTATGATGTGGAATGCTTTGTCTGTTCCTGTGAAAAACACAGGGATTAAGACTGCTGGGTTTTTCATGTCCCAGACTATCTACAAGCTGCAGGATTGGTTGAACAGGTGAAGGAGTTGTTAAAAGAGCAGTTGATAAAATGAGGAGATGGGAACCTGTCCTGGTGAAGAACCCATCTCCCAGGTGTGTTCCATGCCCTTAACAATGGGCCCACTGGGGAAATGGAAACCCCTGGGTGTGCAGGGCTGCACCCAATTTGCAAACACAACCATGGACAGTGAGACTTGGACTGCCTGGGAAATTGTTCTGGGTGTGATGGCCCCTGACAGGGCCACCCCAGAGGCTGCAGGGCTGGCCCTTCATGCACTGGAATGAATTAGGAAAAAGCAGAAGCAAATGAAAGTTAACAATACAAGAATAGGAATTCAGATTCCTCCAGGACGCTTTGGTTTGGTAACTGCTCACTTTGGCTTGGCCTTGCAAAGTGTTGATGTCACGGGAGGAGGAATTGATGCAGATTATCAAGGAGAAATTGAAGTAAGTCTTTATGTTAAACAATAATGAACAAGATTTGGTTTTCCAACCCCATGGCAGGGTAGTACAATAATTAATATTGCAGTTTTAAGAACAATTGTGAAAGAAGGACATCCACCTCCAATCACCTCTGTTCATGGAGATCAAGTGTTTGGATCCAGCAGTCCTAATAATGGAGCCAGAGTGTGGGTCCAGAGGCCAAATGACCCTCCAGAGGCAGCTGAAGGAACAGCTCTGGGGAAAGACAACACTGTTTGAATCCTGAAACCTGGGCAGGAACAATGGGAGTATGTCCCTGCAGCCAAGTGTTCTCTGCCACAACAAGCTGATGTTATGGGATATTGTTTTACAGATGCTGCCAGATTAAATCTCCCTGTTTGCCCCAACGACCCCTTTGGAAAATGCTCTGATCCACGGGGCTCCATGTGAAGACTGATGTGACACTGAGGGACTTCCACACCAATTCCAGCCAGGAGCTGGAAATTGGGATCCTTTCCCCTTCGGCTGGACAAGTGCCAGGTCCCAGTCCCTGACGGGCACCCAGGCTCCTGGCTGGAATTGGTGTGGAAGTCCCTCAGTGTCACATCAGCCTTCACATGGAGCCCCGTGGATCAGGGCATTTTCCAAAGGGGTCGTTGGGGCAAACAGGGAGATTTGGTCTGGCAGCATCTGTAAAACAATATCCCATAACATCAGCTTGTTGTGGCAAAGAACACTTGGCTGCAGGGATATATTCCCATGCTTCATGCTCAGGTTTCAGGATTCAAACAGTGTTGTCTTTTCCCCAGAGCTGTTCCTTCAGCTGCCTCTGGAGGGCCATTTGGCCTCTGGACCCACACTCTGGACCAATTATTAGGACTGGTGCATCCAAACGTTTTATCTCCACAAACAGTGCTGACTGGAGGTGGATCTCCTTCTTTCACAATCGTTTTTAAACTGCAATATCAATATTTGTGATAACCTGTCATGGGGTTGAATCATCCAATCTTGTTCATTCCTTTTTAACAGAATTTCTTTAATTTCTCCTTGATAATCTGCATCAATTCCTCCTCCCATGACATCAACACTTTGCAAGGCCAAGCCAAAGTGAGCAGTTACCAAACCAAAGCGTCCTGGAGGAATCTGAATTCCTATTCTTGTATTGTTAACTTTCATTTGCTTCTGCTTTTTCCTAATTCATTCCAGTGCATGAAGGTCCAGCCCTGCAGCCTCTGGGGTGGCCCTGTCAGGGGCCATCACACCCAGAACAATTTCCCAGGCAGTCCAAGTCTCACTGTCCATGGTTGTGTTTGCAAATTGGGTGCAGCCCTGCACACCCAGGGGTTTCCATTTCCCCAGTGGGCCCATTGTTAAGGGCATGGAACACACCTGGGAGATGGGTTCTTCACCAGGACAGGTTCCCATCTCCTCATTTTATCAACTGCTCTCTTAACAACTCCTTCACCTATTCAGCCAATCCTGCAGCTTGTAGATAGTCTGGGACATGAAAAACCCAGCAGTCTTAATCCCTGTGCTTTTCACAGGAACAGACAAAGCATTCCGCATCATAGTATCACCAAACCCTATAAAAACAGCCAATTTCATCCCTTTTTCCTTTCTTCTTTCTATACAATTCACAAAGTTTACCATTGACATTTGGGTCTTTGCCAGTTCTTTTTTGTAGGGTATTTAGTGTTACAGTGAGCAGCCAAACTCACAAATCAGTACTGTCAACAGTATTTCACATTATTGATTTTTAGTTATATATATAAATATAGATTATTCTGTTGTTATTGTTATTTTTATTGTTATTGTTATTATTTTACTTGGACAAACAAGCCTGAGCTCAAGACTAAAACCTTTTTCTGTACCTTCGTGTGGGAGCATTCCAAAAACAACTGTTCTTTCCATTGGTGCTGTTAACAAAATCCATCCTCGTCTTCCCAAACCCACAAGTTCTTTTCCTTTTTCCATATGCAATATTTGAATGCATTTTAAGACATCCTGCGGTTCAGGCTCTTTTAACCGACTGCCCCACTGCTCGCACGGTGCTGCGACCTCAGCCCCACTCCAGAGCCAGTGAACTCTGGGGAGGGCTTCCCTTCTGGGAATTTCAGATGAAACTGATTCCTTACATTTACATTTAAAAAGTGGTATTTTGTTGGGATCTGGCCAGACTTTGCCAATTTTGTTTCACCAGTGGGCAGGGTCAGCACCAAAGGCACAAACACCACCTGAAGGAATCAGTGTCACTTACTGCAGCTCCAAGCAGCAAAGGATCACAAAAGGAGCAGCTCAGCAATGCACCCAATCATCACTGCCAAAGATTGCCTGCAGGGATTAACAAAGATCCAGTTCCCCTCAGACTTTGCCATCCCCAGATCCACCCAGCAGCTGGGGAAGCTGTCACAGCCAAGGACTGGAGAGCCACTCCTGGACACTGGGAAATCCTGCAGGTGCCTCCAGCCACAGGTGAGGCTCAACCCCTGCTGTGAGAGAGGGCCCAGCTTTGATAGTGCTGGATAAACAAACTGACAGCACTTCTGGTGTGGGAACATCTGCTTTCATCCTCCTCTTGAGTCCCTAGCAAAGCCTGGCCAGGCCTCAAGGAGGAACCAAGGGAGTTGACTCTGACCATACACCCCAAACAAGGCCAGATGTCGGATTTCATGGCCTTGTCTGGCTTCTAAATACAGAAAGGTCAATCCATGCTTCATTGATGAGTGGATACATCTATCACAGTGCTAATGACCATGCATATTTCAGTAATGAGCAGATAGACAGATAACCTTTGGTTGGAAGGTTCATCCAGAGGTCACCTTAGGCTCGGGGCCTGTTGTTCAGGCCTCATTCAGGGCCTGTTGTTCAGACCTTGGCACTTCAGGGACGAGGTTTAGTGCTGGGCTTGACACTGCTGGGTGACTGGCTGGACTGGATGAGCTCAGAGGTGTTTTCCAGCATAATGGATTCTATAATTGCAGGATTCTATCTGCTGCATTCAGCTAGCTCCATTACTTAGCAGCATAACTTTGGTTGAAAAGCCCCCTCTTGCTCAGCTCTTGTGGCCTAAGGCTTCAGCTCCTTCAGCTCCTGGTGCTGAGCTGCTCACGCTGAATGAGACAACTCAGAGAGAAGAACAGAGTTCATCCAGTTCCTTCTGGGACACAGAGAGGGGAGGTGTGAAAACAGGAGCATTGTTTGGTGTGGCCTCTTCTCTGCCCTTCACACCTTTCAGGGCTTTGAAGCAGCCAAGAGCTTTCTCCAGGAGTTCAATGAAGCAGCTGTTCCTGCTCCCAGCTCTGGCTCTTCCCAGTCTCTGACCTTGACTGGTTTTGTCCCTCTTGCTGTGCCCTCTGTTACCCCAGGGCTCGGTGGCTGCTGCCCAGGACTGTGGGACTGGCACAGATCAAGGGGTCGAGCCCCTCCTTTCTGTGCCCTTGGAGCTGCCTGGTCACAGCAGCCTTTTCCATCTGGAAGCTCCACATGGAGAGGGAGTCTCCAGCTCTGTTCCTGGCGCAAGGTGCAGGAGCCCAGGGCTGCCATCTCAAGTCCCTGCTGGCACTGAGGGCTCCCAGGTGCCTCAGGCTGCTGTGAGACCACTGCACAGGGAGGGAAGCATGGCAGAGGCTGCACTGAAAGTCAGCTCCATGTGCTGCTCTTGGTACTGCCGGTGGTGCTGGTGTTGCTGGTGCTGCTGGTGCTGGTGCTGCTGGTGCCACTGGTGCTGCTGCTGGTACTGCTGGTGATGCTGGTGCTGTTGCTACTGTTGCTGCTGGTACTGGTGCAGGTGCTGCTTGCAATGCTGGTGCTTGTGCTGCTGCTGGTGGTGCTGGAGCTGCTGCTGCTGCTGGTGCTGCTGGCACTGCTGGTGCTGCTGCCACTGTTGCTGCTGCTGTTGCTGCTGCTGAAACTGCTGATGCTGCTGCTGCTGGTGCTGGTACTGCTGGTGCTGCTGGTGCTGGTGCTTCTGATGCTGGTGGTGATGCTGGTATTGCTGCTGCTGCTGCTGGTACTGCTGGCACTGCTGGTGCTGGTGCTGGTGGTGCTGGTGGTGATGCTGGTGCTGGTGCTGCTGCTGGCACTGCTGGTGCTGGTGCTGCTGGTGCTGCTGTTGGTGCTGCTGGTGCTGCTTGTGATACTGCTGGCACTCCTGGTGCTGGCAGCACTGCTGGTGCTGCTGGTGTTGCTGCTGGTCGTGCTGCTGGTGCTGCTCCAGGTGCTGCTGGTGCTGCTCCAGGTGCTGGTACTGCTGCTGTTGGTGCTGCTGGTGCTGGTGATGCTGGTGATGCTGGTACTGGTGCTGCTGGTGCTGCTGCCACTGTTGCTGCTGCTGGTGCTGCTGCTGAAACTGCTGGTGCTGCTGGCGCTGCTGCTGGTGTTGCTGGCACTGCTGGTGCTGCTGGCACTGCTGGTGCTGCGGATGTTGCTGCTGGTGCTGCTGCTGAAACTGCTGGTGCTGCTGCTGCTGGTGCTGGTGCTGGTGGTCCTGCTGGCACTGCTGGTTCTGCTGGCACTGCTGCTGCTGCTGGTGCTGCTGGTGCTGGTACTGCTGGTGCTGCTGGTGCTGCCGCTGCTGCTGCTGGTGCTGCTGGCACTGCTGGTGCTGGTGCTGCTGGCACTGCTGGTGCTGGTGGTGATGCTGGTGCTGGTGGCACTGCTGGTGCTGCTGCCACTGTTGCTGCTGCTGTTGCTGCTGCTGAAACTGATGGTGCTGGTGGGGCTGGTGCTGGTGCTGCTGGTGCTGCTGCTGTGGTTGCTGCTGTGGTTGTGGCTGCTGGTACTCCTGCTACTGCTGGTGGTGCTGCTGGTGGTGGTGCTGCTGCTGCTGCTGGTGATGCGGGTGTTGCTGGTGGTGCTGCTGCTGAAACTGCTGGTGCTGCTGGTGCTGCTGGTGCTGCTGGTGATGCTGCTGGGACTGCTGGTGCTGCTGGCACTTCTGCTGCTGGTATTGCTGGCACTGCTGGTGCTGCTGCTGCTGCTGCTGTGCTGCTGGTGATGCTGGTGCTGGTGCTGGTGGTGCTGGTGGTGCTGGCACTGCTGGTACTGCTGGCACTGCTGGTGCTGTTGATGTTGGCGGTGATGCTGGTACTGCTGCTGCTGCTGGTGCTAGTGGTGATGCTGCTGCTGCTGAAACTGCTGCTGGTGCTGGTGGTGGTGGGGCTGCGGTTGGTGCTGTTGGTGCTGGTGCTGCCGCTGGTACTGCTGGTGCTGCTGGCACTGCTGGCACTGCTGGTGCTGGTGCTGCTGGTGCTGGTGCTGGTGGTGCTGGTGCTGCTGGTGCTGCTGGTGTTGCTGCTGGTCGTGCTGCTGGTGCTGCTGGTGCTGCTGGTGCAGGTGCTGCTGGTGCTGCTCCAGGTGCTGGTGCTGGTACTGCTGCTGCTGGTGCTGCTGTTGCTTCTGGTGCTGGTACTGCTGGTGCTGGTACTGCGGGTGCTGGTACTGCTGGTGCTGGTACTGCTGGTGCTGGTGCCACTGCTGCTTGTGCTGCTGCTGTTGCTGCTGCTGAAACTCTTGGTGCTGCTGCTGCTGGTGCTGGTGCTGTTGCTGGTGCTGCTGCATCATTTTTCCAGCACTGCCCCAGACTGAGGGATCAGATCCAGGCACTGCTGCTGCTCCCTCGGGACCAGCCCCAGTTTGGTTCTTGCTGTCAGTGCCAGCAGAAGCCATAGCTGGAGCAGTGGGTGCTGACAGTGCCCCAAGGCCCGGGGCTGGAGGGGTCCTTGGGCTGGGGCTGGGAGGGAGCTGCCCCTTGTTCTCCCTCTGCCTCACGCAGAGCTGGGCCGGGCACAAGTGGGGCAGCAGAGCCAACAGGGAGCCTGCGAGTCTCTTCCAGCCATGCCTGCTCAGAGTTTGGCCTTGGAGCTTCAGGTGGGCAAAGGCAGCTGCTCTGCTCCCTCTGCGTGTCCCCGTGTTCAGCAGTGCTGCTCCATCAGTCTGTGCCCAGCAACGGGGAAAAGCCTCAGCCCTGCAGGGCCAGGAGCTGCCGGGCTCTGCCTGAGCAGCTCAGCCAGCGGGAAGGGAGCTGCTCCACATGGGAACCAAGAGCAAAGGACACCTCTTTTTCATAGCATGATTTCTGTTTTAAGGGGAAAAATGTGGAAAATAAAAGATAAAATCTTCTATAAAATGTGAAAGATAAAAAGTGTGCAGTGAAAAATCTTCTATAACTTTGAATTAAGGTGTAATTGGTCTTTTGAAACATAAAACTCAGTTATTTACTTTGTAAACATGCTGATGGCATGATGCATCTTATTGGCCTCAGGAACCTTTTAGAAAAAGATTTTGGGGTTTGATTCCAATATTGTTCTTTTAAATTGTGGTGAAATTGGAGTGAAGCAAGAAGAAACTGCTTTGCGCCTTGCCAGCTCCAAGCAGCACTGGGAATCTAAACTCTATCAAACCCCAAATCCTTTAGAAGATGTCCTTCCTTCTCACCCTGTGAATGAGCTGCGCATTCCCTTTCAAACATTCAGGGGTTTCTTAAAGATGCAAACTCACACTTACAGCTTTTTGTGCTGGTTTGGAAGTGCAGAAGGGCGATTCTTCATTCATCAGCTCCAGACTGCACTGCCTCAGGAACCAGCAGTGGCATTTCTAGAGGAGGAAAAGAGTGCAATTGCACAATTCCAGCCAAAAAGAAAGGAAGAGTGGGACATAGAAAACATCCTGTGCAGATGCAGGCATTCAGCTGGGACTGTGGAGAGTTTGGGTGGTTGACAATTGGATGTGTGTCCCTAACTGCAATCTCTTGGCCTGCAGGAGAGTCTCACTCACTTGCAAAAGCAGAAAGCTCAGGTGGTGTGCTGGGAACAGGCTCATGTGATGCAAAGCTGTCAGAGCAATGTGAGGGCAGAGTGAGCCCAGCTGTGCCTGGGGCTGAGCCCAGCAGAGCCCTGGCAGAGCCCAGAGCAGCCTCAGCATCCGCAGAGCCCGGCTGCAAGGAGAGAAACCAGAAACCGCCCGTCAGCTCAAGGCTCCTGTCCCCTTGTCCCAGCCAACCGCGGTGCCCAGGCCATGCTGGCCGTGCTCAGAGCTGGACCCAAAGCTGCCCATCACTGCTGCCTCTGGGAGCAGAGCAGGAGGGCAGGACATGTGCCCAGCCTGCAGCCAGCCACGGCAGATCCAGCCCCTCAGCAGCTGCCCAGAGACAAAAAGCAGCTTGGCAGCCAACTGAAGAATTGGTTGCATCCACCCCAGCCAAGGGGGGAACCTTTGGTGCTGGCCAGGCTGTGCCATGCCCAGATCTGGGAGCATCCCCTGGCTGTGGACTCACCTGCAAATTGGGCGTGGAGCGAGTCTTTGAAGAAGACATGCCAGAATTGAAATCCATCATCTTCAGCTGGCCAGATGGAGGAAGAGATTGCCATCCTTGAGGTTGCCCTTGGTGTCTCCAGCAGCAGCCCCACCTGGTAACAGCTTCTCCAGGGGCTCCTTCTCCTTGCCTACGGGCCAGACCAGGCTGTCAGTGCTCTGTCCAGGGTCCCAGCCATCAGTGGAGCAGACAAGCAAAACCAGGGGGAATGGTGGCCACCAGTGCTTTCCACACCAGGTGTCCAGCTCAGCTCCAGCCCAAGAGCTGTGTGTTCCCTTCTGATGAGCCCTGCTCAGAGCTACAGGCAGGACAAAAACAGCCTGGTTTGCTTTGCCCCCGATTGCCAAGAAATGTGTGGAGCTGTTACCTGCCAGGCCCCTGGATCCAACTGTGCATGTGGATCTCTCCCATCTCCTAGGGCAGATGAACACCCTGCATCCAAGGATCACGGTAAAGGTCTTCTAAGGATGGCCTGTCCAAGGGTTGCATGGACAAACACCTCTTAATAATATCTTGGCATTCTGAAGAGAGAAACCAGGAATCAGCAGTCAGTTGGAGAAGTTGCCGCCCCCTTGCAATGCCCAGGCCATGCTGGGTGTGCCCAGAGCTGGGCCTAAACTTCCCCATGGATTCCCTGTTTGCAGGAGAGCAGGACATGTGCCACCTCCTCAGCAGCTGCCAGAGCAGGATGCTCATGAGCCCGCTGCTGTCTCCCAAGCCCGGTGTTCCTCCTGTGCCCAGAGATGAGGATTCACCTTGGGAGAGCCGTCGTGGGAACAAGATCCGTCCCCAGATCATCTGCTGGCCCCTCATGAATGGGTGCTTCCCTATGACCAGCTGGTACAGCAGGAGGCCTAGGGACCAGATTGTTGCTGCCTGGCCATGGTAACGTTGCTGGTGGATCCACTCAGGTGGGCTGTAGGACAGGGTTCCTGTGGAACACAGATGGAGCTCATCAGGGAGATGCTGCTGCTCCCAGAGCCTCGCCCCAGCATCCCTGGGCATGTGGGGGCTGCCCCAGCGGCACACGGGGTGACCCACTGCCCTCTCGCCAGCACCTGGGACTTGGCTACAAACCCAGGGCTGGAAAAGAAGCTACTGCTGCTGGAAGAGGGCAGCAGAAGCACTGGGGAGGCCCAACCATGATAAGCAAATAAAAACCCACCCCATGGTAGAGAAAAACACACTCTCCTCCCTGCCTGCATGGCCTCCAAAAAATTGTTAATAAGCCAAGGCAAACGTGGGGAGCAGAGGAGTTCAAGCCCTTCCTTGCTGACGCACCAAACACTCTGGGGCATGGGGTCAGACCCCTGCCCTCTGCTACCCCCATGGGGGTTTTTGTCAGGCTGGCTGTCCCAGCCCCAGCCCAGGGCACAGTGGGTGCTGAAGGCTGTTGGCAGGGCTGGGAGCTGGCCCCCCTCACACCCCCATTCAAATCAATTTGGCTCAAGCATTAATCCCATCCTGGCAGCAACACGGGGAATCCCCGGTGCCACACCCAGGCTGGGCCATGAGATGGCCAGGAGCATCCCCTGCCAGGGCTCACCTGCAAACTGGGTGTAGGCTGTGTCTTGCAGGAAGGCGCCACAGCCAAAGTCGATCAATTTCAGCTGCCCTGTGGCCAGGTCGAGCAGGATGTTCTCTGGTTTTATGTCCCTGTGCAGGACCCCGCAGCTGGTGCAGTGCTGCACGGCCTCCAGCAGCTGCCTAAACAGCCCCCGCGCCTCCTCCTCCGGCAGGAACCTCCGCTCTGCCAGCAAATGCGAGAGGTCCTGGCACCGCTCTGGACGCTCCAACACTAACACGAAGCTGTCGGGGAGCTCAAGCCACTCCAGCAGCTGAATGATTGCAGCACAGCCAGAGGACACCCTGTCCAGCAGCACGATCTCCAGGGGAGCACGGGTGCCGTCGGGCTGCGGGAGGAGCACGGTGCTGTCAGTGGGGCTGAGGCCATGCCAGGGCTCTGGGACCCCTCAGCCAGCCCGGGATGCTCTGCACACCTCGCTCACCCCACACCCGCTCTCCCCGCAGGGCTCTCGGCGGCTCCCACCCTGCCGGGCCCCGGCTCATCCCTGCCCGGCACGCCCCGGCTTCTGCCGCTGGCCCCGCTCACTCACCAGCTCGCCCCAGAGCCGGACGCGATCCCGCAGCACACATTTGATGGCCACCTGTGAGCAAGGAGCAGCAGAGGGTTGAGCTCGCTGCCCGCCCCGCCGCACCCCCGCCATCTCCTCCGCCCCCTCCTCCTCCTCCTCCTCCTCCTCCTCCTCTGCCCACCGCTCACCGGGGCACCGTCCAAGAGTCGCGTGGCCGCGAAGACGCTGCCAAAGCCGCCGCGCCCCAGCAGCGGGCCCAGCTTGTAGCGCTGCTGCAGGGCCTCCTGCGCCTTCCCTGGCGGCGAGTCGCGGCCATCAGCGCTCGGCCCGGGGCCAGGAACGGCCCCCGAGCGCTCCCCGACCTCCCCGGGCCGGGCATCCGCAGGCGTTCCCTCATTGGAACGCGGCAGCGGCGGCTCGGGGCCAGCGGCCGCGCTGCTGAGCGGCGGAGCTCGGGCCGGGGAAGCCGCAGCGGAGGCGGCGGCAGCAGCCGCTCCGCCTGTGTCCTCCGCGGGCCCCGGGATGAGCCGGGGCCGGGGGCAGGGCCGGGGCCGGGGTCGGGGCTGGGGTCTGGACCGGAGCCTGCGTCGGGGCCGGGGCCGGGATCGGGCCAGGCGGAGCCAAAGGGCAGCGATTCCGCCCCAGCCCCAGGCAATGATGCCCGCCCAGCAGCGCCAGCGCCAGCACAGCCAGAGCCGGGCGGAGGCGAGACCACGGCGGGACGGCCGCGGACGGGGCCGGGGCCGGGGCAGCCCCGCAAGGGCCCATGGGCGGGGCCGGGGGCGGGCCGGGGGCATGGCCCGGGCGGGCACAGGGAGAGGGAACCTGGAAGAGGAGGGGACGAAGGAAAAGGGAGACGCGGAGGGAATGTGGGACAGTGGGAAAGGGAGAGGAGAAACAGAAAAGTGATAAATTTGATGCTTTCGCTGCTGCTGCTGCTGCTGCTGCCGCCGCTGCTGCCGCTGCCGCTGCTGCTGCCGCTGCAACTGAAGCACCGGGACCGTTTGTCCCCGTGTCCGTTTGTCCGTTGCCCGCTCGGCCCCGCCCCGAGCCCCGCGCTCCCCAGGCAGCCCCTGAGCCTGGCCAAACACGGGAACTTTGCTCTGTTGAGCCAAGAGCCAGAGTCTTGACTCCTGCACAGGGGCACAGGAATGCCCTTGGTTGCTGCTGTGCCTCGTCCCTGCTGAGGGTCAGACACCATCTGAGCACATTCCCTGAATGCAGAATTTGTACCTGAACCAAGCACTGCAGTTGTGTCTCCAGCATTGCTTTCCAATTAAACAGGGGAAGGCAAACTGCGTATAGCTCATGGTATTTTACAGTGTCTAAAACTTGCCAAGTCTCAGATCTTAGAGGTGAGATCCATTTGGAATGAATGGGATGGAGAAAGTGCAAGATGGAAAAGAGAAACATAAAAATAAATAGAGAAAAACATATTGGTTGTTTCTTTTGATTTTATTTTCATTTCATAAAGAAGTGGTTTCAATTTTCCCAGAATCTTCTCCACAGTCCTTTCTGTTCTTTCCAAAAACCTGTCCTGGAGAAGAAGGCGCAGCTCCTGTCACAAGATGTGCCCCCAGCTGCAGCTTCTCTTGGCTTCCCACACAGTGACTGCAGCACAACTCTTGCAGCAAAGCAGGACAAATATTTGAAGAACTTGACAACTTGTTCTTTCTTTTCCTTCTGGACAGTGGAGTTGTGCCATTGGTAAGGTTTTCACTGTTCCTCTTCTAGCCAAAGAAAACATGATGAGGTACCAGGAATTGTTGGGGAATACATGCCTGGCTGAATGTGGAGAAAGAATCTCCAGAGCCTGCAGCCAGAAGTGGAGAGCTAATCATCCCAATAGCCCCATGGACATCTTGAAAGTGATCTGGAACATGAAGATGGGCTGACAGAGGGTGTTTGTTTCTGTGTTCAGTTTAGATGATTCCACATCTCTTGCAGTGGTAGAAATCAAGAGCACAATCAGTTGATGATAAGCATCAGAACATGATAAGCTGGACCTCTCAGTGGATGAGAGAAAGACTGTGAAAAGGAGAAATGCAGGGAATGACTTGGTAAACTTTGTATATAAGAAGGCACATTTTTTCCTAATAATTCCCAATTCATTCCCTTTGCTTCTATCCTTTTAAAAAGGCCAATTGCATCTCAGATTCCCCATGAAATGAGAACCCTGAGCTTGTGGGACTGCCTGAAAGGTGCCCTGTTCCTTTTTCTTCTGCTGCTCGGAAGAAACAATGAATCGAGTTGGGAAGTTCTGGTATTTCTTTCTCCTGCTGGATTTCTTCATTTTATTTGCCACTGCAGAGGCAATTTCTGTGATGGCCTCTGTCAGTTGATTCTATTTCAGCAGCAGCAGCAGCAGCAACAGGGCTGTGTTTGAGCACTGCAAATGTGACCTGTGTGGCTTTAATTCTCCTTGATTTTGTGCTCAGGGAGTTGGGAGCATTTTGATCTCTACTGATCATGATGCCTGAAACAAAAATCCTGAGTTCCCTGTAACAAAAGCACAGTGGGTAGCACTGATGGAAAGAGGCAATTGCAGTTGTATTACTAAAATTCAAGTGGCAAGCAGAAGAGGGGCAAGAGCAGCTTGGATCTACAACTGCCAAGGCAAATGTAGATTAAATAATTTTGTGGGACTTTTCTGGAATTTTGTGGGATTTGAGAAAATTTAAATAATTTTGTGGGATTTTTGTGGAACTTTGTGGGATTTTTGTGGATTTAGTGAAATTTGCAGAGATTGTGTGGGATATTTCTGGAATTTGGTGGGGTTTTGAGAAGATTTAGGCAATTTTGAGGGATTTTTCGTGATTTTTTTGGGATATTGAGAGAATAATGTTGGATGCTTCTGGAATTTTTTTTTTTAATGTTGTGGAAATTGCAACAGATTATGTGGGATATTTCTGGAATTTGGAAGGTTTTTGAGAAAATTTAAATAATTTTGTGGGATTTTTCTGGAATTTGGTGGGAATTTTCTGGAACTTGGTGGGATTTTTTTGAATTTTGTGTAATTTTGCTGGAATTCTGTGGGGTTTTGATGAAATTTAAATAATTTTGTGGGATTTTTCTTGAATTTTGAGGTATTTTTCTGCAATTTTGTGGGATTATTTTTAGAATGTTGTGAAATGTTTTGAAATTTTGTGGGATTTTGAGGAGACAATGAATTTTGAAAATTTTTTCTTAGATTTTGAGAAATTTTGTGGAGATTTTGTGGGGTGTTTCTGGAATTTGGTGGGGTTTGGAGACGATTTTGGGGAATTTTGTGGGATTTTGAGAAAATTTAAAGAATTTTGTGGGACTATTGTGGAATTCTGTAGGGTTTTGGGAAGATTGAGGGAATTTTGTGGGATGTTTCTGGAATTTTCTGGGATATTTTTGGAATGTTGTAGAATTTTCTGGAATTTTGTGGCATTTTGAGGAGACTTGAAGAATTTTGAGTGATTTTTCTAGATTTTGTGTAAATTTGTAATTATTTTCTTGGATGTTTCTGGAACTTTGTTAGATGTTTCTGAAATATTTGTGGATTTTTGTGGGATTTTTCTGGAATTTTGTAGGATTTTGTAGGATTTTGAGAAGACTTGAGTAATTTTGAAAGTTTTTTCTTAGATTGTGTGGAAATTTGTGAAGATTTTTTGGGATTTTTGAGGAATTTTGTGGGATATTGAGGAGACTTGAAGATTTTTGAAGCATTTTTCTTAAATTGTGTGAAAATTTGTAAAGATTTTGTGGGATGTTTTTGGAATTTGGTAGGGTTTTGAGAAGTTTTAATGCATTTTGTGAGACGTTTGTGGAATTTTGTGGGATTTTTCTGGAATTTTAAGGGATATTGAGGAGACCTGAAAAATTTTAAGGGGTTTTTCCTAGATTTTGTAGTAATTTTTAATGATTTTGTGGGATGTTTCTGGAATTTGGTAGGGTTTTGAGAAGTTTTAATGCATTTTGTGTGATGTTTGTGGAATTTTTGTGGGATTTTTCTGGAATTTTCTTGGATATGGCGGACACTTAATGAATATTGAGGGATTTTTCTTAGATTTTGTAGAAATCTGTGGAGATTTTGTGGGATGTTTCTGGAATTTGGTAAGGTTTTGAGAAGATTTAGGGAATTTTATGGTATGTTTGTGGGAATTTTATGGGATTTTTATGGAATCATGTGGAATGTTTCCTGAATTTTGTGGGATTTAGCGGAAATTTTCTTGGACATGTCTAGAATTTTGTAAGATTTTTCTGGAATTCTGTGGCATTTTGAGAAAATTTAAATAATTTTGTGGCATTTTTCTGGTATTTTGTAGCATTTTTTTGGAATGTTGTGGAATTTTCTGAGATTTTGTGGGATTTTGAGAAGACTTGAGTAGTTTTGAAAGATTTTTCTTGGATTGTGTGGAAACGTGGAGATTTTGTGGGATGTTTCTTGAATTTGGTGGGGGTTTGAGAAGATTTAGGGAATTTTGAGGGATTTTTTCGCAATTTGATGATGCTTTTCTGGAATTTTGTGGGATTTTGAGAAAATGTAAAAAATTTTGAGGGATGTTTCTGGAATTGTGTGCGATTTTTTTTGAATGTTGTGGAATTTTCTGTAATTTGGTGAGATTTTGAAGAGACTTGAAGAATTTTGAGGAGTTTTTCTTCGATTGTGTGAAAATTTGTGGAGATTTTGTGGGATGTTTCTGGAATTTGGTAGGGTTTTGAGAAGATTTTTCTAGAGTTTTGCTGGATTTTTTTTTAAATCTGTGGGATTTTTCTGGAATTTTCAGGGATTTTGAGTAAATTTTCCTGGGCATTTAAAGAATTCTGTGAAATTTTTCTGGAATTCTGTGGCATTTTGAGAAAATTTAAATAATTTTGTGGCATTTTTCTGGAGTTTTGTAGGATTTTTTTGGAATGTTGTGGAATTTTCTGAGATTTTGTGGGATTTTGAGAAGACTTGAGTAATTTTGTAAGATTTTTCTTAGATTGTGTGGAAACTTTTGGAGATTTTGTGGGATGTTTCTGGAATTTGGTAGGGTTTTTAGAAGATTGTCCTGGGTTGATTATGATGTTAAAGTGTATCCCCATTCTTCCACCCAACCCAGACACCGGTTTTGTATTCTTAAAATTTCATCTAAGAGTAAAAGTGAGTGGAAAAGAAGCACCGAGTCTGTTATCAGAGACTGTACTTGCTCCCCCCCCCGCATCGGGAGTTTTGACTACAGCACAGACAGACAACAAGAGACCGATAGCCTTGGCTTTCCAGCCAGCCGGATCAGAGAGGTCTTCCTGGACTGTTTTCTTTCCCTTTTTCTGAAACGAATCGAACCTGCTCTGAACTGGGGACTCGGGGGAGCACCGGGAGCTTGCACCCGTGGACTACCGGGAGCCCAGCCTGGGCAGCGGCATTGTCCAGCCCGAGCAGATGGCGGCCCGGCTCCCGCCTCGGTTTCTGCCCGGCTGGCTCGATCAGCGGGGCTGCCGTCCGCCTGCAGGCTTCAGTGGGGCCGGCCGGGGCCGAGCGGGAAGGAAGCCGCCGTCGGAGCGAAAGCCTCCGAGAGAGAGCCAGCGAGAAAGCTTCCTAGGAAAGGGAAGGGGCCGAGCCTCAAGCCGCCGGTGGCCCCGTTGGCCCCGCTCCTCAGCCCCCGCAGGCGTTGTCGCCGTGCCGAGCGGCCGGCCGCTTGGGGAGCCGCCTGGGGCGTGGGCGGGGAGGGGCCGATGGCGGCGGCCCCAACCATCGCCCAGCAGGGGGGCGGGGAAAAGCCCGGAAGGCGGCGCCGCGGGAGCCGGCGGGGGAGGGCGGTTCCGTGCCGGGCCCGCACGTCTCGGCAGCGAGCCCCCGCAGGCGGGCCCGGGGCCAAAGACCTCCGCGGACCGCCGAAGAGCCGGCCTGTGCAAGCGGCCGCCCGCTCGCCGCCTCTGCCGGCGATTCGAGTCGAGTCACACCGGTGGGCGGTGGCTTCCAGCCGCGTCCCACCGCACGCTTCCGCCTGCTTCCTTTCCCCCGCTGTCCACCCCGAGGTCCCGCTTGCTGGCTGGTGCCGTGTCTGCTCCCCGCGGGGTGGGGACGCCCCGATGCCGGCCTGTGCAAGCGGCCGCCCGCTCGCCGCCTCTACCGGCGACTCGAGTCGAGTCACTATGACTCTTAACAGAGGTAAGTATGCATTACTAACTGGGCTTAGCCGCGGAAATCAGACCTCCTCGTGGTCCCGCTGGATACCCGCAAGGGTAACTAGCTGATTTCTGCCCCAGTGTGAGTGAGGTTGTGTTTTTCACTGCCTCCCTGCCTTTGGACTCGCCACCCAAAGTGCAGTTTCACGATTTTGCGTCGAAAAATTATCGGCAGAAGCTCCTTAAAAGCTCCCTGCCTGAAACCGAGCCCGCCGGTAAAGTTGGGCAAAGCTGACAGCGCTTGAGGGGGTGCTGTTAGTCAATATTCCCTCAATTGGACTTACTTTTAATTTGAAACGGCACCACGGTAAAGGCTTTAAAGCTACTCCGTGTGTCCACGGCGACTCAAACTAATTTTAATGACTGGGATATAAAATCGCCACAAAAACCAAATTTTAAACCCTCAGAATTGGGAAGGGAGGTTTGGAAAAGTTTAAAACTGGAGTTCTACAACTCGATGCATTGTGCCGAAGAATGTAATGGCCATTGTGTGGGGCGGGAGGGGTTGGAGGAATACCCTGATGTGTACTGTGATGATACAATGACTTGCTTATCTCTAGATGATAACGGGATTGATAAGAGCCAGGAAAGGATTACCACACCCCCACCCACCCAGGAAGAAGCAGCCGTTTTATCAGAGCCAGAGGAAAGCACTATTCAACCACCAAACAATGGGGAATCAGAAGACTGCCCTGTCATATCAGTTCCAGATAAGAATCCACCCTGCCCGCGCTGTGGTATTAAAATGAATCAAATGCTTGAATTAACTGAACATTTACTCAGAGCACATGGAATTAGAGAATGCAAATTTAAATGCACCAAATGTGATTTGGAAAATACAAATTTTCACAGCATTGCCTGCCACTATCCAAAATGCAAAGGTAAAATAAAAGAACCATCCCCAGGAAAATGGCCCTGCAATGTATGCCAGATGAGTTTTCAAACTAAAATTGGACTGGGACAACATAAAAGAATTGCACATCCAGCAGTCAGACACCAGGAGAGGCTAGAAGCCATGAGACCAAAAGAAACATCAGCAAGAGGAGCCCACAAGAAATGCTGGAGTGTAGAGGAGGAAAATCTACTGATCCAACTAATAAAACAATATGAGGGTAATAAAAACATTAATAAACTGATTGCTGAACACATCCCATCCAAAACTTCAAAACAAATCCGTGACAAGAGACGCTGTCTGATGTTAAAACAACAAGCCTCAATTGGATTACTAACTAACAGAAAAACAGAAGAGCAGCCACAGGAAAAAATTCAAAAGCCATCAAAGCGTAAAGAAACCACAATAAATCAGTTGAAAAAGCACTAGGAAGAGATTATCCCATCAAAGATCAGCGATGGCGCCTTCATTGTGTACCAGGAAGCCTTCCAAGAAATTCTCAAAAAGAAAAATAAGAATCCAGCCCACACCATTAGTGAAATAACCAAAGACTGCATGAAGGTATTTAAAGGGCTGCACAGCCGGGAAAAGAACACCAGAAAACCAAAACAGGGTCACTCGCAGCCTAAGAAGAGACAAGCAGCAAAATGGACGAGCAGGAGAGCTATTAAAAAGGGACAGTATCTAAGATTCCAAAAACTATTTTACACAGATAGAGGGAAACTGGCCCACATCATCCTTGATGATGTGGAGGGGTTAAAGTGCCAAATTCCAGCTGACGAGATCAGCTCAGTATTCTGTGAAAGATGGGAAATACCCAGCAATTTCAAAGGCTTTGGAGATTTTGAAGCAGAGGGAACAACTGACAACACTAAGTTCCTGCCACTGATAACTGCCAAGGAGATTGAGAAGAACATCAAAGAGATGGCCAAAACATCGGCTCCAGGCCCAGATGACATCACCCTGGGGGATCTGTGCAAAGCAGATCCAAAATTCTCATTACTGACAGAGATTTTTAATCTCTGGCTAATATCCGGAACAGTTTCTGACCAAGTGAAGAACTGCCGCACGCTCCTGCTTCCAAAATTGGACTGGCCAGACCGTCTGAAGGACATCAACAACTGGAGGCCTATCACCGTCGGCTCAACGGTGTTGAGTCTGTTCTCCAGAGTCCTGACAGCGCGTCTGAGCAAGGCTTGCCCCATCAATCCTCGTCAAAAAGGATTCACAAGGGCACCGGGATGTTCCGAGAATCTCCAGCTCCTGCAACTGTTGCTGAAGACCGCAAAGAGGGAGCACAACGAGATTGCAGTTGTTTTTGTGGACATTGCCAAAGCCTTTAATACAGTGAGTCACCAGCATATTATAGAGGGCCTAAGGCAGAGGAAAGTGGACGAGCACATCATTAATCTCATCCAAAGCATGTATATTAACACCTCTACATGCATTAAGACCAAGGATGAGACATCAGCTCCTATTAATATACTAAAGGGAGTCAAACAGGGGGACCCTATGTCCCCACTGCTCTTT